>NC_056738.1:240101860-240261860 GCF_019279795.1 Protopterus annectens
CTGAGTAAAGTTTAAAATTATCCCTCGTGTCATATTATGTTCCTCTTGGCTTTGTCCAGAAGTATTCAGCTTGAATGTTTAGAGGCATGTATATCACCCTTCCAAACAGACACCACCCATCCTTTAAAACTATCCCTAATTTTGTCCTTGTTCATAGGATTATACAATCATAGGAGATTACTAGGCTATTGACCCGGAGGTCATTTTAAGCCTTGCCATTTCAAACCAATGTAATACCATAGAAATGCTAGTCAATACCCAAGATTGCATTTAGTGATGACTGCCCATGTCCAAGAGGGTTGTGGGTTCTATCCCCGGTAAGAGTTTATGGTTCCCCATACACTCGTTCAGGTTCCTCTTGAACAGTGTAATATAGGTGTTCTCTAGCCTGTTCCAACGATGTGACAGTCACTGAGAGATAAATCTGTCTCTCCAGCATGTCCCAGTTAAGTCACAGGTCATACTTAGGTCCCTGGAATGGATAGCCCTAGAGCCATTTGATTTGCAGATATGCAGACAGTTCAATAGGTTTGGTTCTTGGATTCCTCTATAGACCATTTATAAGTCTTCCCTAAGAATTTTATATGATACAAAGTATAGTGACAGGGATGCTGGAGCCCTTTGATCTTCTTTGTTAGAAGACTCTGAGGTCTCTCTAATTGCTGCAGGTGCCTAGTATAGTACATGCCAAATGGGATGTTATACTAAATTATGGGCTAGATAAGTGCTGAGTATAGCGGGGTGGTTATACTTTCTTTTGCTCTCAAGGCGATGCCTTTACTAATCAAGTGTTCTAGGTAGAAAAGTTTCCTTACTACAGTAAATGCCTAGTGGTCAAAGTTAAGGACTCAGTCAACTTGTGATCCCAGGTCCCTTACCACTTCATGGGTACTTAGGGTATTGCTGTTGATTTGATAGTGTGAGGGGACATTGTTTGTGCCTAAGGGAATAATAATGAATTTCTGATTGACATAAATCACAGACTATTCCAGTTAATCAATAATGCCAGATAATAAGAGTTTTATACGTTTTGTAGTTCAGAAAATACACCACCATGCAAGCCATGAGATATGAGAGCATATCTAAACAATCCTACCTTGGTTTGTGATTTACTGTGGAGTTGACTAGTAAGAGAAGTTTTATTTGAATTTATATTGTATTTGTTATCACTGTTTTTCACTGTCTGTAGGTAAGAAGGGGTAGCCTGTTAACAAGATTTACTTTGATTCTCATTTTGTTGTTTTACCTTTAATTTCACTGTTGGTTGTTAGAAACGGATAGGTTTTAGACAGGCAAGCCCTAGCCATCCCAAGGGGCCTAGACAGCTATAAAATCACACAGACTGCAGAGAGGAAAATCCTGAGCATATCTAAACAATCCTACATTGGTTTGTGATTTATTGATCTTTACTGTTAAAAAGAAGTGCTACTGCGAGTGATAGTGAGAGATGTCTGCGACATAAAGGAATTACAGCTTAGGTCTGGCTTACAGAACTTGTATGGTCAGAAGAACTTTATTGTACTTACTTTAGTATTTAGCTGGACATTGCTTGACTGATTTTTGTCGCAGAAGTTGATTTAAGTTCTCTTTGAATTCTGTGGCTACTGATTTTGATTATTCTTTTCTTTTACAATATTTTATTCATTTGAAGCTGAATATGGATTTCATAAATGAGTATGCAATTAACGATTTGCTAATGTACAAATATCTTGTACAGTGTAATAAATGCTATGCATATTTAAAGGTAACAGCTGATAGCACCGGTGATCTGTGTTCCTCATGTCAAAAGTTGGATCATTTGCTTACCACTGTTAGAAATAAATCTAGACTTAGTGATGATGATGATTGCACTTGTGCAATTGTCATGACTTGGAGAACTGTTGTTTCATATATTAATGACTGGGCTGCTGAGATAAATAATGTTAGGCAAAGAACAAATAGAACAGATTTAGGAAATGATGCCCCTATTGTCTGTAAAGATCATTCAACCCCTATGAAAAAAGATGATGCCCCTGACAACTTTGGAATTCTGGATGCAAGTATTCAGCAATCTGAGGATTCAGAGTGTTTAGAAGGAAACAAAAAAGGTAGAAAGGAAGACATTCACAACAAATAACAAGGAAGAAAAAGAAACTGATTAATGACTGTAAAGTAAAGAGATTACATAGTAAAAAGGACACATCTTTGTTATATAACACACAGATTACAGGAATGATAATATTTCTATATAAGAAAACCGTCAGTGTACAGAAAAAAGGCATCATTTTTCCAAAAGAGAAGGTAGGAAAAAGAAGCAAGGGGCAGGTGAAAAGGAAGAAATCAAAATTTAATGTGGAAGGATTGAAGAACATTATTGCAAGAAAAAAGAAGAGAAAGACAGATGGACTACATGGCCTAAGCTGTGGATTTACAATGCCAGCTGGATGAACATTTAATACACAATGGAAACAGTGGGAATAATAAGGCTAATAGTGAGGAAGATATATCCTTTATAACAATCAATAGAGCAGATATTCCTGTATTAGAAGTTGAACATTCTTCAGACGTAGTCAGCAAAGATATTCTTGTAACTGGAGATTCAATTATTAGAGGAACTAATACTTATATTTGCAGAGAAGATAATGAACGATAAATAGTGTTATGTATGCCAGGAGCAAAAATGGAAGATGTGAGACAAGCCTTGGAACACCTCAATGTAAGGAAGTATGGATCTGTTTTTACACGTCTGTACAAAATATCTCATCTGCAAGGACTCTCTGGCTGTTAGTAGGGAACTGACTTAGATAGTATAGCTTGTACTAGTGTTAGGAAGTATTTTTCACAAATTACCTATAGAAAGGACAGTCAGGTCACAATGAATGAAAAGATTTGTTGGGTAAATACCTACATGAAAAAAATGTTCTGTTTAAAAAAATGGAAAGGTGTACAGCATACTAGCCTATTTTTGGACACGTGTTCAGACAGGATGGCATGCATTTGTCAAGATCAAAGAAGAGAATTTTTGCAGCAGATATTTTGCAATATTTGACAAACACTAGGCAGGATTTTTGCCAGGTCGAAAATTTAACAGTTCACAGACAGCAACATTTGTTACATCTCTGATGGTTGTTAATGCTAGGAGTATAATAATAAAGCTTTTTTTATTTGAACATTTGCTATGTTCCCACAAGATTGATGTTTTTGTTTGTGAAACATGGTTAAAGAACAATGACTGGAAACCAGTTCTGTCAGGATATGAATGTTTTTTCTGTAACAGACATTCTAATAAAAAAATCAGGTGGAGGGATTAAATATAGTTATGAGACCTGTGATTATTACACGTTCAGTGGTAATATCACTACTTTAGACTGTGTAACTGTGGCAATAAAGATGACCCAGGAACATATAACAGTTGTTGGAATGTATAGATCACCAAAGTCAAGTGCTTGATGACCTAGATTTATTCATACATTTCTTGTACAAAACACAGGAGGGAAGAATAATATTAGCTGGGGACTTACATTTACCAGAAACAGACTGGAGTAATATTGATTCAACAACATTAGTAAGGAAATTATTCACAGGTGCTTCAGATTGTAAAAAAAAAAAAAAAAAAAAAAAAGAACTACCAGGGGATGAAACATACTAGCTACTGTTTGTGTTCCTAAAGAAATTACTGTTACTTCAAGTCAAGTTTTACTACCATTGATGTGCAGTGATCATGCTTCCTGCTAAATAACCATTCAAAATCTAAGGAGAGCATGAAAGTGCTAACCTTATATTAAACTACATATTTTATTCTACTCTGACGTGGTGGTTCTGTGGATTTTATTTTAGTTTGATTTTCTGGTGTTCTTGTTATTTCCACAGACCCTTCATTCCACAGTGGATTACTTCTTTGTCATTGCCTTATTGTTGTTGGTGTTGTTGTGGACCATGGTGGAGGGGAACAATATTGAATTGGACTATAATCTAAGGACTGTAGTTCTACAAGTTTAGAAAAACTGACAGTTATACAATATAATCTGCTGCTGACCTACACTCTAGGCGCAGCAGTTGCAGAAAGAGAAGGCCTGGTGTTTGATAATGTGTTATTTGATAATGAACTTCAGGCCCTGGAGAATGATCTTTTTAAGCTGAAACACTATCAATGTCAGCTCCTTCATTTTGAAGCTTGCCTACACCGTAAGTTGGTACCCAGGGGTCTTTGCGTTCTTAGGATGCTGGCCTATGGGAATAATTATCTAGATTTGTTAAGAGTGGCAGCAACTGAATCTGGACTTGAGTTTTTGTCACATCAAGCTTCTTCTTAGTTTTTTTCTTCCTATGGAACAAGCATTGATAGCTGATATAAAGCAGAGGCAACATAGACTCACGACCATTGTTCCAGAGAAAATTTATGTGCGGACTATGGAGGAAGTAACTGAGAATGTTTCCTCCTTCCGAAATCATTTAAGGGCTATAAAAAAGTGGAATCTAGAAATGGATCTAAGTGACTTTGCTAATGGGCATGTTTTCTCCTGGCCACGTTCACCTGTATCTTGAACAGATTCAAATGTTGAGCCAGACACAACAAACCAACTAGGAAGGGCGTGATTGGTTGAGATGAATGCCAATATTCCAGCACCTACATCTATTGGTTTGTCTGCTTTTACTGAGGTGTCTGACATCCCTAAAACTTCTGGAGTGATTCTAGAGGCACCAGTATCATTGATTGAGATACAACAACCAACTGTGAGAGCAAAGAATGGGGTTGATGAATGTAACAAATCAGTTTTTCCATCTCTGCCTCTACCCATCAGAGACATGAACTCTCCAGCTCACAAATGGCTACCGAATCGAGGGAGGAAATGCCTCCTACAGCTATCGGATACAGAAAGGAACCAGAATCAATCATTGAAGAAAATGTGGCACATGCCTCAGAATGGTTAGTGTATAATTTGTCATCGAGGACTTTTTCTGTGGTTGAATTATATGCACTGAGGAAGGATTTGTCCTTTATCCCAGCATCTCAAATGTTGATTACTGACATTTTGATTGATATTAAATTATTTGCTAGAAATGTGATGTTAAAAACCATGTTTAGTTCTAGTGAAAATCAGTCTATACATAAAAAGCTTGTAGACTTGCAAGGAACCACCATGAACCACCATAAATAGACAAATAATTTATTTGAAGAGAGAACAAGTGCTTTCACGCACTATCCTAGTGCGCTTCCTCAGGTTACATTGCAAAAGACAGATTCTCATCCTTATATACAAAATATCCACCCTAATTAAGCAATTAAGTCAAGCAATTAGACAAGCTTATCAGCATTTTAGAAGGGTAATCATGCTTTGAAGCCATCAGAGTTGTTTCTAACAGTGCTTGGAAGAAACGTACTTATTCAAAAATATATATATATGAGTACTTTGGGTACAGTTCTTCCAGAGTCTACTTACTAATTTAATTACATAATGTATATATCCATAAAAATACATATAATAAAACAACCTCTTAGATGCAGATTAAACCACATATAAGAACCAAATATACATAAGTGAACATATGAAAATTCATTAGTAATGTACAAAATCAATAAAATATAGATGCGATGTCCTCAAATGAATCGTTTAAAAACCACTATACATAAGGTATCATAAAGGGTGTAAGCTAAAGTCAATTTTAAAAGACAAAGCAATAAGTATATGAGTAAGATGGAAAGAAAAAAGAGGGCAGGAAAGAAAATAGGAAAGAAGGGAAAAGGGATGGGAAAAAGATGAAGAAGAGGGAGGTGAAAGGGGAGAAGGAAAAGGGGGGGAAGGGAGAAAGAGAGAGGGAGAGGAAAGGAGGAGGAAGGGGGTGGATGGGAAAGATGGTAATGAAGGAAGGGAAGAGGAAAAGGGAAAAAAAAAAAAAAGAGAAGAACAAAAAACACAAAAGCAGAAAATAGAATGAAAAATGCCATGTGAAAAAAGCCATATAAAAAAGCCATATAAACATAGATACCTTCATTAGGTATAATTTAAAATATATTCAATAATTGACAATGTTAAAACAGCTTCATTTACTACCCAAAAGGGCAGGTCTGATGCTAAGAGCCGAATTCAAACCTGGTTCTATATGTGCCCTGAGGTTTAGAATCCATTTTAGTTCGTTCAGTTCAAGAGCACCTACAATGTCTCCTTCCCTTCTATTATGGTGCAGCAGCTTCAAAACCCTAAATTTAAAAGTATGTGATGGAAACTGTTGGCAGTGTCTAGCTAACACATTGGTGGTATTTCCTTTTCTAATATCATACACGTGATTGTAGATGCGGTCCTTAAATATACGTGCGGTCATGCCCACATAGTAGGCTCCGCAGGGGTCGCAAGTGGCCAAATAAATGACATTAGTCGTGTCACATGTAGCATAAAATTTCGGCTCAAAAACAACGCCTAAGTCTATAAGTTCAAATTTTTGAGCAATAGAAATATATTTGCAAACACAACATTTCCTGCATGGAAAGGTACCTTGTCTATATTTCATCCTAATGTCTAGGGGTTCAATTTTCACCTTCTCCCTACATAATAGCCTTTTGAGGTTTAGGCAGTTACTATATCTAAAACTTGGTTCATCCCCCACTATTTTAGATAGGTCTTTATCCATGCTTAATAACTTCCAGTTGTTATTAATAATGTCTTTTATATAGCTTATATCATTTGTATACTTAATGTCATAATGAATTTTCCCCTTATTACTTCCTGGTTGGCTGCTAGAATGCCATTTCCTTTGCACTGACCTAGATGTACCTACAACATTACTTCTTTGATTTATAACTAGTTGAGATGGATATCCCCTATCAACAAAACATTTTTCCTGGAAATCCATATGATGATTGACATCCTCTGGGCTGCTACATAGCCTAGTTATCCTAGACATTTGATTTTTAACCACATTGGGAAAGATATGCCTGGGATGCATACTCTCAAATTGGAGAATGCCATTCCTCCAACAGGGTTTCCTGAATAATGAGGTTGTGATGTTATTCAAATCATCCTTACTGATGGTAATATCAAGAAAATCCACTTTATTGGTAGAACATTCATATGTGAATTCTAGGAAGGTCGTAGTTGAGCCCATAAAGTCTACAAAATCATCTAGTGATTTAACATCACCATTCCAAAAAAGAAGAATGTCATCTACAAAGCGTCTGTATAGGATGACATTGTCTTTATATCTTTCATCATTGAAAATGAACATCTTTTCCCACTGATATACTGCCAGGTTAGCATAGGCATTGGCACAGGGGGTGCCCATGGCTACCCCCCATGTTTGCCTATAAATTCTATCCTGAAACAGAAAGATATTATTGTTCAGTGTTATATCCAAAAGAGTACAGACTGTCATTTGGTCAACATTCTCCAGGTTACTAAGCTCAGCCATACAGCTCCTAACAGCATCAATTCCAAACTCATTAGGTATACTAGTGAATAAACTCTTTATATCTAGTGTAACCATCAGCGTATCATGTCTTAAATTTTTAAGTAATGAAACATCCTTCAAGTCTGTCAACAGGCTAAAAGAATTTTTTAGGATGGTAGGTATAGAACCAACCAGGGGGCCTAACTTTGATTGTACAAACAAGGATGCATTCTCAGTGACCCAGAGCTTCCCAGACACTATGGGTCGTAATGGTGGTGGATATGTCCCTTTATGCATCTTGAGGAGCCCTTTAATAAGGGGAATCAATGGGGTCTCAATCGTTAGAAAGTCATAAAGACATTTGTCTACACATCTGGTCATCAATAGATCATATATCGTATCATGCACATTTCTGACAATGGGTCCTACTTCAGTTTTACTTATTTGGGAGTAAGCTACATCATCATTTAGCATCTCATTCATTAGGTCATTATACAAGGTTGCATCCATTGCGACCACACCTCCCCCTTTGTCTGCAGGTTTAAAAACCATACTGTCATCATTACATAAAAATTCAAGGCTACACTTTTGTGATGCATTTAAGTTAGTAAAAAGACGCTTATGCTTCCTTTCCTTGTAATAATGATAAAAATCATATTCACAAGCACGCTGGAAACATTCAACTGGACCTGATATATGCGGTATAAAGGTACTCTTCCTTTTTAACACTATTGAATTGAAAGCGGCATCACTGTTATCAGAGTCTTTATACAATAGTTTAAGTGCTACCTTTCTTGTAAACAAGCGAAGCATAATGAGAGTATCAGACAGTTCACTCCCTCTAGAGGGGATGAAGGAGAGTCCCCTGTTCAAAACGGAACATTCAACTTCAGTAAAGTCCCTAGAGGTCAGATTGAAGAACAGAGTATTCAGTTCTTTTTTCTCCTGGATTCTCGTATTTCCCCTGATAGTTTCCGTTTGCCTCTTCCTCTGCTCGTTGAGCGTACCAACGCTCGATTCTTGTAGGGTAGAGGGAAGTTTAAAGAAGTCGCTACCTCAGGCGTATTATTCAAGTTGTGAATGTTAGGTTTAGGTCTTGTTCCTGTCATTTCTGATATTTTAAGGCACTGTTGATTACAAGGAAGCGAAGAGCCAGATAAGGTGATATCCCCATCCATATTCACATTAGTAGAAGTAATATTGACAGAGGAATTATTCTGTAAATTAGGTACATTAGTCGTACTTGGTGTGCCTAGCTGAGCATTATCAGCTTGGTCATTGTTCTCATCTGTAACAGCTGCTTCATTAAACCTCGGCCACACAAAAATGCGGCCCAATTGAATTATTGCACTGAGGAAGGATTTGTCAAGCTTACTACTATCCCAGCAAGCTGTCTCAAATATTATTTAACTTAGACATACAAAAGTCACTTTGATTGATATTAAATTATTGCAGCTTCCACCTAAGTTCAGCTTTATACCGTTGTGAAATAATCAGCTCAAAAGCAGAAAGTAGCTGATATTATTGCTGATATGTTCTTTATAAAGCTGTTTGCAGCCAAAGAGAGTTGTGCTTGAACATCATAACTTTCGGCATCGCTCATACCGTGGAATGACGAATTGAATTTGCAAACAAACCAAACCTCTTCCTCTGCCAAAATAAGCCGGTGGCAGAAGCCAAGAATCATTCTCCAATTCCCTAGCTCCCCATAAAATTCTTGTAGGTTTTCCGTGCTAGAAAAGCAACATGTGAAGTGTTACCTTTGATATCAAAGTTCAAAAGAGGGCTGCTGGTTCCCAGTTCCATTCCAGTCCTCGTACAGCTAGTACCTGCCCTGCCGTAGTCAAGTCGATATTAGGCACTCCATCGTGTCGTCGGCCAACCAGGTAGAATAAACAACACAGCATATTAGCACAAAACCAAGTACGACCATCCAAAGGTTCTAGTGAAAATCAGTATATACAGAAAAATCTTGTAGACTTGCAAGGAACCACCACGAACCACCATAAATAGACAAATAATTTATTTGAAGAGAGAACAAGCGCTTTCACGCACTATCCTAGTGCGCTTCCTCAGGTTACATTGCAAAAGACAGATTCTCATCCTTATATACAAAATATCCACCCTAATTAAGCAATTAAGTCAAGCAATTAGACAAGCTTATCAGCATTTTAGAAGGGTAATCATGCTTTGAAGCCATCAGAGTTGTTTCTAACAGTGCTTGGAAGAAACGTACTTATTCAAAAATATATATATATGAGTACTTTGGGTACAGTTCTTCCAGAGTCTACTTACTAATTTAATTACATAATGTATATATCCATAAAAATACATATAATAAAACAACCTCTTAGATGCAGATTAAACCACATATAAGAACCAAATATACATAAGTGAACATATGAAAATTCATTAGTAATGTACAAAATCAATAAAATATAGATGCAATGTCCTCAAACGAATCGTTTAAAAACCACTATACATAAGGTATCATAAAGGGTGTAAGCTAAAGTCAATTTTAAAAGACAAAGCAATAAGTATATGAGTTAGATGGAAAGAAAAAAGAGGGCAGGAAAGAAAATAGGAAAGAAGGGAAAAGGGATGGGAAAAAGATGAAGAGGGATGTGAAAGGGGAGAAGGAAAGGGGGGGGAAGGAAAAGGAAAAGGGGGGGAGGGGGGAAGGGAGAAAGAGAGAGAGAGAGGAAAGGAGGAGGAAGGGGGTGGATGGGAAAGATGGTAATGAAAGAAGGGAAGAGGAAAAGGAAAAAAAAAAAAAGAGAAGAACAAAAAACACAAAAGCAGAAAATAGAATGAAAAATGCCATGTGAAAAAAGCCATATAAACATAGATACCTTCATTAGGTATAATTTAAAATATATTCAATAATTGACAATGTTAAAACAGCTTCATTTACTACCCAAAAGGGCAGGTCTGATGCTAAGAGCCGAATTCAAACCTGGTTCTATATGTGCCCTGAGGTTTAGAATCCATTTTAGTTCGTTCAGTTCAAGAGCACCTACAATGTCTCCTTCCCTTCTATTATGGTGCAGCAGCTGCAAAACCCTAAATTTAAAAGTATGTGATGGAAACTGTTGGCAGTGTCTAGCTAACACATTGGTGGTATTTCCTTTTCTAATATCATACACGTGATTGTAGATGCGGTCCTTAAATCTACGTGCGGTCATGCCCACGTAGTAGGCTCCGCAGGGGTCGCAAGTGGCCAAATAAATGACATTAGTCGTGTCACATGTAGCATAAAATTTCGGCTCAAAAACAACGCCTAAGTCTATAAGTTCAAATTTTTGAGCAATAGAAATATATTTGCAAACACAACATTTCCTGCATGGAAAGGTACCTTGTCTATATTTCATCCTAATGTCTAGGGGTTCAATTTTCACCTTCTCCCTACATAATAGCCTTTTGAGGTTTAGGCAGTTACTATATCTAAAACTTGGTTCATCCCCCACTATTTTAGATAGGTCTTTATCCATGCTTAATAACTTCCAGTTGTTATTAATAATGTCTTTTATATAGCTTATATCATTGTATACTTAATGTCATAATTAATTTTCCCCTTATTACTTCCTGGTTGGATGCTAGAATGCCATTTCCTTTGCACTGACCTAGATGTACCTACAACATTACTTCTTTGATTTATAACTAGTTGAGATGGATATCCCCTATCAACAAAACATTTTTCCTGGAAATCCATATGATGACTGACATCCTCTGGGCTGCTACATAGCCTAGTTATCCTAGACATTTGATTTTTAACCACATTGGGAAAGATATGCCTGGGATGCACACTCTCAAAATGGAGAATGCCATTCCTCCAACAGGGTTTCCTGAATAATGAGGTTGTGATGTTATTCAAATCATCCTTACTGATGGTAATATCAAGAAAATCCACTTTATTGGTAGAACATTCATATGTGAATTCTAGGAAGGTCGTAGTTGAGCACATAAAGTCTACAAAATCATCTAGTGATTTAACATCACCATTCCAAAAAAGAAGAATGTCATCTACAAAGCATCTGTATAGGATGACATTGTCTTTATATCTTTCATCATTGAAAATGAACATCTTTTCCCACTGATATACTGCCAGGTTAGCATAGGCATTGGCACAGGGGGTGCCCATGGCTACCCCCCATGTTTGCCTATAAATTCTATCCTGAAACAGAAAGATATTATTGTTCAGTGTTATATCCAAAAGAGTACAGACTGTCATTTGGTCAACATTCTCCAGGTTACTAAGCTCAGCCATACAGCTCCTAACAGCATCAACTCCAAACTCATTAGGTATACTAGTGAATAAACTCTTTATATCTAGTGTAACCATCAGCATATCATGTCTTAAATTTTTAAGTAATGAAACATCCTTCAAGTCTGTCAACAGGCTAAAAGAATTTTTTAGGATGGTAGGTATAGAACCAACCAGGGGGCCTAACTTTGATTGTACAAACAAGGATGCATTCTCAGTGACCCAGAGCTCCCCAGACACTATGGGTTGTAATTGTGGTGGATATGTCCCTTTATGCATCTTGGGGAGCCCTTTAATAAGGGGAATCAATGGGGTCTCAATCATTAGAAAGTCATAAAGACATTTGTCTACACATCTGGTCATCAATAGATCATATATCGTATCATGCATCTATACATAAAAAGCCAAGTAGTTTTGTGCCTGTTTTATATCCTGTGATAGAGGCTTTTTGTCATATGTGTGAAAAGGATGTCAGGGAATAGTTTCTGCACAGACCACCACATAAAACGTTTTGCAACCTGAGCAAGCATGAGTGGCAAGCTCTGTTGAATCTGCAGATGGAAGAGTCTGTTGTGTTTCGACTAGCAGATAAGGGTGGGGCGCTGGTAGATTTAGCTAAAGTTTTCTATGTAACACAAATGAAGGAAATGTTAAGTGACAGAGATGTTTATGTGGTTATAGGGTTACAGAATGTGTATTATATTATTAATGAGATACATAGGATTTTGAATGGTTATTTAGCAGGAAGCATGATGACTTTAGATCTATTTAATTATTTTAGAATTCTGCTTCCATTAGTACCCACTTTAAATGGTTTACCAAAAATCCATAAGCGGATGGATCAACCACCTTTGCAAGCTATAGTGTTGGGGAAGGGGTGGGCTACAGATTCTATGTCCATTTATGTGGGGAAGGAATTGAGACCAATTGTTAATGCTTCATGTACTATTTTATGTGATACTAAGTTTTTAGAGGATTTGTTTTTATGTTTAGAGGTGATTAATAGCATAGACAAGTTATTTTTTTCTAATCTTGGATGTACAATCTCTTTTCACTTGCATACCTAACACAGAAGGTCTTAAGATACTCTGTGAATGTCTCCAAGAATGTAGTGACATTAGTGATGCCAAGATAGCCTTGATTTGATCCCTTGTTAGTATTATTCTGGAATATAATGTATTTCTCTTTGATGGTGTATATTATTGGTAAACAGGGTGTAGCCATGGGCACACCCTGTGCAAATAGTTATGCAAATTTGGTTATGTCCCAATGGGAAAGGGTATTCGTTCTGGATAATAATAGGTTCTCCTGATATATTGTTCTGTTTAAAAGATTTGTGGATGACCTTTTTTTATTATGGCAAGGACTGGAGGAGTTGACCTCTGAATTTGTAGATTATTTACATACTACTACAAGCTTTCTTAGGTTTTACATATAAATATTCATATATAAGAATGGATTATTTGGATGTGGAGTTTTTTAAGTTAGAGAATGGGGTATAGCTACTAAACTATATAGAAAACCTTGTTGAGTAAATACCACATTAAGAAGGGATAGTATGCATCCAGCAAGAGTATTTAAGAACGTATTAAAAGGTCAGGGGATGTGGACTTCGAGACTGAATAGCCTACAACAACGTTTTGAATCACATTTGACTATATTAACACTAGAGTTCAGAGATAGAGGTTACAGGGAAGGTGAAATAAGTGGCATGGCAAGAGAAGTCTGATGTTTAAGAAACAGTGTAGCTTGACCATGTTTCTCCAGCAGACTGACAGAGTCAAATGTGGGACAACTGGCCAATGTTAGTCAGAGGGACTGTGTTGGTTTCCTGATGCATTATACCAATGACAACAGTATTTTCTGTGATATAATAAAAAAGAATTGGACGGTTTTGTTCTCAGATGCCAAGATAGGTAATGTTGTAGAACCATATCTACACTTTGTGTTTAGGAACAAACATTTGTTAAAGTGACTTTTTTGCTATGAAAAAAGAAAAAGAAAAAAATCCACAGATCGTAAGTGGAAATTGTAATTTTTGCCAGTTTATAGATACTAATAGTGTTTTTGTGCATCCTGTAACAAATCAACAGCATAAGCTGAATGTTGAAGCTACATGCAATAGCATGTATGTGATTTATTTGGCTAGCTGTCAGCTATGCTCATGTTTTTATATAGGAGATATGGTGAGGATGTTAATGGAGAGAATAAGGAAACACATATCAGGAGTCAAGATTTGAGGAATGCGTTAGCTAAGCATATTTACAAGGAAGGTGATACTCATGCCTTTAGTTTTAGGGTATTGGATATGGTAGAACAAAGCATCAGACTGGGAGATGTTAATAATGCAGTGGAAAAGAGAGAGACAAGATGGATAGTAGGATTACAGGCAGATGTACATCCAGGGTTGAATGGGTATGTTCCTTTAAAGCCCATTTTAAAGGCACGAACCTTATTTAAATAATTAATTTATTGAAACAATTTGTTTAAGTAATGCATTATTGGTCATGTGATAATGATTTTTTTATTATTTAAGTGGAGTGTGTTTTAGTTTTGTTTGTATTGGTCTGAAGAAGTGCTCAGGAGGCCATGAAAGCGCTAACTTTATACTAAACTATGTATTTTATTTTACTCTGATGAGATGGCTCTGTGGATTTTATTTTAGTTTGTTTTGCTAATTTATACGCTATACCTACAGTCTTGTGTTTCTCCTATCCCACACATCTTTCATACTGCAAAACTGTAGTTCTACTAATGTTTTAAATGATTTTAGGGTACTGTTAATACACTATCCCTTTGTTTAGTGTTTTTCCTGCCCCATATGTTATTCATGCTACAAAACTGCTGTTTGATTAACTTTTTAACCGAATTAAGGGTACTATTTAAAGAGTATCACTTGTGTCTAGTAATCCCTACCTGCCCCATACATATTTGTACTACAAAACTGCTATTCTAATACTTTAAATTACTTTAGAATACTGTTTAATTTCACTGGTGTCTAGTATTCCACCCTCAATATTGCAGGATTTGCTCATAAATCTATTGGAGTTTGAAAGTTTTATATCCCCCCAGACAGACACACAGTCTTTCTCTCTCTCTCTCTCTCTCTCTCTCTCTCTCTCTCTCTCTCACACACACACACACACACACACACACACACACACACACACACACACACACACACACACACACACACACACGCACGCACGCACACACACACACACACACACACACACACACACACGCACACACACACACACAGCCCCCATGTAACTTATTGCATTCATGGACACACTCGGACACACTCACCCATCCACCGCCACATCCTTGCCCTACCTATCCCCTTAGTCTCATACTGCAACTAGGAAAGAAGGCACAGTCACAGACACTCACACATACTCACAACAAAGTTAACTTAAGACCATTCATCTCCCTCTACATACATTCACATATGCAGCCCCACACACACACACACACACACACACACACACACACACACACACACACACACACACACACACACACACACACACACACACACACACACACACACACACACACACACACACACACACATGCACATGCACATGCACACACACACACACACACACACACACACACACACACACACACACACACACACACACACACACACACACACACACACTCTCCCACCACCATCTGTCTGCTAAACTCAAAAGTATTTACCTCTAATGTGATCTTATCCAGTGAAAGTAATGGTTAAACATGAACTTTTAGCTGAGTTAATTACCTCAGAGGGATAAGCAAACATGGCACAGTGGTGCAGAGGTTTGCATTGTTGCCTCACAGTAAGAGGGTCTTCAATTCAGTTCTCAGCTGGGGTGCCTTTTGTGTAGGGTCTGCTTGTCCTCCTGCATTTGTGTGGGTTTCCTCCAGGTATCCCGGTTTACTCACGCATTACAAAGACATACATCTGGAGTATTTCTACCAGGCCTCTGCTGAAAATTGGCTCATTCCAAGTTGGATTTTCCTGGCAAACAAATGTTAATTTATTTATTTATTTGTCTTTTGCTTACTGGGTTAGTCCACTGGGCTGGGTGAGTCATTTTCATTGGAGACTCAAGGAGAAAAGCTACACAACCAAAAATAACAATAACAAAGTTAGCATCACAAGTAAGGTGAATTTGTATACATAACTATATGCATTCATGCCATATATGAATATGAGTACATAGCAAAATACATTCATGTGGTAGTGGAAATTAACAGAGCATAAAATTCAGCAGCTTAAAAGTACAAGAGGTAGGAACCTGTAGTAAAAATGAAGATTTACAATAGGGCATCAGAAAAAACTTCTCTTAAACATCTTTAATGACTAAACCAAGTTGGTATAGAGGAAGAAAGAGGAGTAATAAATAGAAGGGTTGAAGTAGAAAGATGTGTTTAAAAGTGTAAGGCAGTCAAGAGAGTGGAAAAAAGCCAAAAATGAGAAGGGGTGGAGTATAGTAGTTAAGGAAGAGAAAGATGAGATTTAAGTGTAGCATTACTCAGCTGCAGAGCTGAGGGACCACAGTACTAGTATTTATGAAAGTTATATTAAAGTAAGGAGAGGAAAATTGTTATGGTCTAAAAACTGGGTATGTGTTAGGTAGGGTGGTGACAGGTGCAGGAGGGAGAGTTATCATGGTAGTTCTCCACTTCCCTTTGAAAATGAAATGAGGATTGAATAGAATGTATATTGGTTGGGAGTTTGTTCCAGGTCTGAGATATAGAGCTTTTATAAAGTAATCTGTGTATTGCTTTGTTAGGCCTGTAGGTGTCAAGTACCAGATGGTCAGTGCTATGGAGAGATCATGAGGGTTTGTATAGGGATAGGAGGTTAGACAGGGAGGGACAGTCAGCAGGTTTGTAAAGCAGAGAATGTGTCATCAGTAACTGGGAAAGTTGGAGTAGTTGAGGGAATTCAAGCCATTGTAACTGGTTAAGGGAAAGGCAGTGATGGGTTTTATAAGGCAACTTACAGGTAAATTTACTATCTGGTTGTAAGTTGGTTCAAGTTTGGTTATAAGATTTGCTTGGAGAAGGGTAAATATAGGGGAAGCATAGTGTAGGCAGGGAGAAGGTAGGCTTGAGCTAGTGAAGTTCTTGAAGTGATGGTTAAGAATTTTTTGTTTTTATAAAGTAAACAGAGTTTTGATTGGTCTTTTTGATGCATTGTTGGATATGATGGTCAAATTTCAGTTGTTCGTCAATTGTAATTCCTGGAAGTTTGGTATGGGGGCCTGCACGAATGATGGTGTTGTCTAGGGAAGAAAGACTGAAGGAGGTTTGAAGGTTGGACATAGATTTAGAGTATTGAAGGAAAAGAAGAAGCTTAGTTTTCTTTGGGTTAAGGATGAGTTGGTTATTTATTAAGCAGTGTTCAATAGTGTTAAAAGAAGTCTGGGTGAGGGAGTGAAAGTCAGTATGGTTGTTGGAGAGGGTAATGCGAGTAGAATTGTCTATCTACTGGATCAGAGAAGAGGTGCAGCAGTTAGAGCAGAGATTGTTAGTAAAGATATTAAAGAGAACGGGGCCTAGAATGGATCCTTGGGGTATACCTGTTTGGATACATAGGAAAGGTGAGCAGAAAGTCTGCCATGTAACAGATTGCTGTCTGTTGTTAAGATAACTAGAGAACCATAGAGTAGTCAATGCAGAAAGGTTGAGTTCAGTTAGTTTAGTAATAAGCTTAGGGTGGGAGACAGTGTCAAATGCCTTGGAAAGGTTAAGGAACAGGCATGACACCAGTTCAATTTTACCTCTTGCCTCTGCTATAGTCTGGGTGAAGGATAGAAAGACTGTGGATGTGCTGTGGTGTGGCCTAAATCTGTTTTGAGAGGGGGTGAGGAGATTTTCCTGGAGTAGAGATTTAAGAAGTTGTCTGTGAATGCATTTCTCTAGAATTTTTGAGAGAGGGGAGAGGATGGCGATACGTTGGAAATTGGAAGGGTTGATAGAGTTACCTCCTTTGTGAAGTGGAATTGTATAAAAGGATTTCCAAATGTAATGGACTGAGAATTAATTAATGTAATTGTTGATAAGGATTGAGATGGGATATGCTACAGTTCTGGCTGCAAGTTTAAGAAATTGGGGGGGGGGGCTGTCAAAGGAAGGAGACCATGGTTTACATTTTTGTAAAAGGGATTTTATATAAGCAGTGGAAACCAGTTTCAGGGAGAAGGGTGAATGGAGACAGGTGGGGGAGGGGTGGGTATTGTGATTGGATGTTGTTGGGGGAGTTAGTTTGCATATAGAGTATATGAAGTAGTTGTTTATTAGGTTGGCAGTTTCAATATATAATTTGTTGGGGAAGGGTTAAAAGGGTAGAAGGATTCCCTGGATGGAAAATATTATTCATGGTGTACCAAATTCTTTTGGGGGTTTAAGGTGTGAGCACATTGAGCTTCTTGACAGAATTTTTTCTTGTCTTGGATAATAAGTTTTTTAGTAAGGTTTCTTAGTTCATTGAATTTAAGGAGAATAGAGAAGAAGCTTTCAACTTTGTCCATTGTTTCCAGGTAGTGTCTCTAAGTTTTGTTGTGGAAAGTGTATCTTCAATGAGCCAGGGTGTGGGATTAGATTTGATCCTAATTTTCCTGATGGGTGCTAGGGTGTTTAGTAGGTTTAGGAAAATATTGTTTAACTCAATATCAGCATCATTTAGATGAAGGTTAAACAGGTGAGACCAATTTACAAGAGAGAGTTGGTCATTGAAAGTTTCTGTGTTGAAGTTGGTCAGGTTGTGGCAGTCTCTATAAAGGTGGGTTTCTGAGATTTGAAAAGGTACTCTTAGTATCAAGAAAGGGAGCTGATTGCTTAAGGAGCCTGGTAAAGTGCTGGGATAATGGTATTGATTAGGGTTGGAAGTTAAGATCCAATCAAGAATGGAGCTGGAGTTTTTATTGACGTGGGTGGGATCAGAAATAAGTTGACTGAAACTAAAAAAGTTTATACTAAGGCTAGGGGAGTGGGGAAGTGGGGGAGTGGGGGAAGAGTTTATTCCAATCAATACTGATGCCATTTAGTAATATTGTCTCATATGGTAGATGTTGGGAAATTCAGAATAAAATAGATTCAAGAACTGGAATATTGTTAACAGGGGGTATATAAATAGATGCTATTGCAAATATCTTGTGTGGGGTAAGTTAACAGTTGAGAATGATAAGTTCTGCTGGGGAGAAATCAGGAAGGGGTAGGGGAAGAGAGAGAGTTTAAGCTGTTTTCAGTGCAGGATAGCAACATCTCCCCCTTTTTTGGAAAGTCTGTCTTGCCAGAATATGTTATAGTCAGGGGGTGGAATTTCTGAGTTTGTAATATGAGGTTTGAGCCAGGTTTTCAATAGAGTTAAGATGTGGGGAGAGTGGTGGGCTACTCAAGTGTGTAATTCTGTGATTTTGTTTGGGAGACTTTGTAGGTTTATGGAGTAGATAGACAGGTGTTTAGTTGGAGAGGTAGGGAGTTGATACCTAGTTGGTGAGGTGCAGCTAGTAGAGTTGGAGGAAGAGGATGGACCAGGATTTGGGTGGATGTCCCCATCTGGTAGGAGTATTATTGGTAGTAAATTATTTTTTAGAGAAGTAGAAGTACTAGGTAGTCATTTTGAACTTGCATTTAGGGGAAGAGAGATAAAGATTGAAATGTTTTAGTTTGTGATAATGAATATATGGGGTATTGTAGAGAAAGGGTGAAATAGGGAAGTGCAGAGTTTTATTATAAGAGGATGTTACTTGGGTAAAAGTGTGTGATTGTGGAGGGTTTAGTAGGGTAGAGTAATAAGATAACAGCACAGATAGGAAGAAGAGAAAGGGAGTTAAGAGGAAATACACCAGCATGCTGTTATTTTATCTGGGTATATTACTGAAATGAGGGAATGGAATTATTGAATGTATGGAGGCTTTGTAAGAGAGTTAAAGAAGGTGTAAGGAGGAGCAGTAGGTAGAGGTGGGGAATATGGAGTAAGTTATGAAAAATGCAAGGTTAAGCAGAGGTGGAGAAAGGAAAATTAATTTGTACTATGGAGCTAAAAGGAAGTGGGAGGAGTGTGATGTAATGAACGGAGAGAAAATATGGGAGTGTTTAGTGATTAGGGTATGGATGTAATGTAATTGATAATTAGAGTGAGGGGGAGGGCCCTTACAGGAAGGTTAGAGTATAGAATATTTATGGGTGGGTGGGAAAAGGGGTAGGGTAGTGGAGCAGAGTAAGCCCTAATGGAGCGAGTAGACCTGAATCTCTAGAGGGACTATAAGCTTAAAAAAGAAGAAAAACAATTAGTTGTTCACTCAGTGTCAGGGGAAGGGGAGTTTGTTATTTCAACAATTACAGGGTAAGTATGTGTAAGTTAACTGAGCTAGTATGATACAGGTCAGGGAAAAGAGGTAAGAGGCAAGAATAGAATAAATAAATAATCAGCTGTGTGATTCTCTGAATAACTCATCTGTGTAAATGCCTTATCATGGGCATTTCATGGGAGAGCACATAACTAATTAGCATAAGCCACTCCTCCAAAATGTCACTTTTCTGTAGTGCTACTTAGGGTCACTGTGAAAGGCCTGTCTCTGAATCAGAAAGGGCCAGCACCAGACGTAGGAGCCTTATTAAGGGCTTTCCACTGGTACCGATCCTTCTGGAATCCAGACCTCAGTGTATTATGGGATGGTTACTGCATTTTTTTTAATGGCAATGCTATAGATTAGTTTTAAGTGGCAATGGCTGTAATACATATTCACAGTATATATATATATATATATATATATATATATATATATATATATATATATATGGGTCTACTTCAGAACAGCAAAACTTCACAACATCGAAAACCAAAACACCGAGACCAAAACAACAAAACCCCACAACACCGAAAACCGCATAAGTATAACACACACAAAAAACATACACAAATACATACACAACTGATCCAAGCTCCCAACCACACCACCCTACATTACAAATAGGCAGGGGGGCAAGCCACCCTGCACTCCCCACACCCCCCTACTTTAATATTCTAACTCTGAGATCGCACAGACACACAAGGCAAACTCACACCCACAAACTACAGTCCCTTACACACACATACACACACACACACACACACACACACACACACACACACACACACCATAGTCACAACACACACTTACACAGAGCACTACCCTGCACAAATACACTTACACATGCATACTCACCCACAGTGGAACACCTAAAGCGCTAAATCAAAATCTTGTAACACCGGGATTTTGAATTTCGCACTTTTCGGTGTTCTGCACTTTTCTCTTTTTGGTCCCCTTAAAATCACTTTTGATGTTCTGATCTTTCAGTGTTTTGAAGGAGACCCATATATATATATATATATATATATTTATACATATATATATATATATATATATATATATATATATATATATACACACACACACACACACACACACACACACACATACACTCACACCATTTCTGCAGCACTTATCATCACATAAGCTAAAGCAGTTTTTCTATCCAGAGGAAAACTGGATCAAATAATGAAATGCTGAAATACCATCACAAGCATGTCATTTTTAATTCCACCATTTGATGTAATAAACATAAAGTTAGCAAATGCACACAAGTACTTTCAATAATAAGTTCTCAAATTGTAGTTTATTGTGAAAATAACAATGGTATAACTGATAGCAAACACTTCACTTAATTATATCAGATTTGTAATAACCAAACATTATGGTTAACTGTTAAAAGCCAGTACTTGTGATTCATAACAAAAAAAGTGAGGAGAAGTATGGTATGTAACATTTCATCATCTGTGGGAGGGTCCCTTAATCTGTTTTTTATAAATTCTAAAGACCACTAATTTTTGAGTTAAAAAAGTCCTCCGGTGTTTTTCCAGTGTATATGCCAATGAGTGATATGATAACAAGAAACAAATGGATCGAGTATATTTTCTTTCATCACTGTAGCTGATGGACCAAGCAAAAATCCAAAACAGACAAATTTATCATGCTTGTAGAAATTAATTTTATAAAGTGCCCCTTTCAAGGTCTGAGACTTACTTTGAAGAGTCATTAGGGACAGACCAAAAGTTGTGATGCAGAACCCCTAAACTTTTGTAGTACAGACATATAGTAATTTCACTAAACACCAGCATCTTTTGGCTGAGATTCACTCAGCATTACAGAGAAAAGTCAACAGGGCAGGGTAAATCTTCAGCAGAGAACCAAGAAACTGTAGTTTATGTTTGCTGTGGCCAAGGTGGATCTGACTGCAATTTGCCATGCATGTAAAGTCTATGTCAAGAATGTGCTACATAAATGTACGATCTTTTGCAAAACTTATCACTAAGCAATTGTGAGATGTCCTGGCATTAGTATAATGTACTACAGTATTCAAGTGGCTCTTGAATTCTTCATAAAAGAATTTTATGAGCTCCAGAGACAGCAAATGGTAAAAGGATGCCCTAAAGGGCTGTCAGAAAATATTCCTGAGTAAGGTGTCTTGAGGCACAGTTCTATAAAGCAGATGAGAACCATTAGGCTGGAAATGTCTTCCATAAAATCTCAGATTTATTAGAACACTAGTCAAAGATGATTTTCTTGCACCTTGCCTATAAGAACAGGAGCTTTTACAATGGTTTACTATCCACAAAGGGGATATGTTATTTAGCAATGTTGCATTCAGCCAAGGAGCCCTTTATGAGCTTTTAAGTACTTCCCACTGGATATTCTTCCAGGGTGGCCTTTGATGTACCAGCACAAATCTGTGCCAACAGCTTGTGTATTTTAGGATGCACAGCCCAGGTGCCTAGATGAGGACTACCCACTCAACCAGCTTCACAGCAGATGTATTACAGGTATTTATTAACTTATGAAACTTTCTGTGCAACACAAATTTAATACATGTTTAACATCTTTTAGAGCCACTTATTCATTAGGCGTTTTTTGGAAGTTGTCAGAACACATTGCAGACTATTTGAGAAACGCCATCTAAAGTGAATATATTACAATCTGAAAGATTCCAAGAGATACCTGTAAGTATACTCTGATTGCCAGGTTCTTCTGTATGTACTTTAAAATGCCCTTCATCAGACTATCATTGTTAGCAGGCATACTGACATTTAAATATTTTACTAAAACCTATACCCATTCATGGTTTCTAACTTGACAGGAGACATCTTTACCACAAGTTAAATTTGTTTTTGATGTTCACAACAATGGAATTTATACTGCTAAAGTAAACGTGTATATTTTTGAATTGGAACAAATTCTGTTCCTTCTTATCAACTTGAGTCATAAATGTTTAAAGAAAAAGTCTTGAAAGAGTTTAGCTTAAACTGAACTTCACTACATCAAGCAGTTCCTTCCATTTAAGCAAAAAAGAAGTGGCTAGTTTGAATGATTAAAAGGCAGATATGCCTGCTGCGATTCAACATGAATGCAGGGTAATATCTGCAAAATTCCAAAGATGAAGCATCATATTAATAATATATTTGATTGTATGAAACAGTAAGTTATATCCCATTTTTGTAGCCCAAGTCTGATTTTGAATATTGTATAAAGTGTGCAGAGGACAGTAGTGAGTAAATTTTGCTTTTATTATACCGAGAAACATTTTCTCCTTTTGTGTACTTCTTGTTCCATAGTCACATTATTTGCAAGAGACCCATCTAACAGACCTATTATTTTGCCACTAACCATATCTGAATCTCTTACTAAAAGGAGCAAAATGCAATACTAGAGTAATGCAAATATTCAAAAAAATTTAAATGGCATAAAAGTGAATTATAATGGTATCCTGTAATGGTGAATGCATTGACTCTCTTCAAGAGGAATCTTGATGAGTGGATGGGAGATCGTAGGTTTACCCCGGGTATCACTTCTGTGTCACTGTTAGACAGAGGCACAGTATACTAACCTCGAAAAAGGGCATAGCAAAATAAATTTAAAATGGGTGGTGAAAGCCAAACACATTCTGGCTAGGCTTATAAATGCCCTAGGTCAGATAGCCTAGTATGAACCTATGAATCTATGAACCTATTGCATGCCATAGCTTAGAGTCAGCATAGTTTGCAGGCTTGAAATTTTTGGCTACAAGAAACTGGTTTGTAAATTGAATCACAATGACATTCTTTGTAGATCTAATGCATTTGATGCTAAAATATGGTTTTACATAAGTTTTATCATCCAAACAAGGTACTGAGAAACAGCAGTAACCACTGCAAATGAAAAAATTGCTGAAAGGATTGCGGAGAGACACAATTATTTTATAATGTACACATTATCCTATTTCAGAACTTCGTGTTTTATGGAAAGCTTTTTGACTGATACCCTCTCACTTTGAAAAGTATGTAGAAATACTTTGGATAGTCTGATAGTTAAAGATAACAGCTAAGGCTATGAACTGTTAATAGTAGTGTGACAGAGTGAATAACTGTTAACCACACTGCAACGTCTAATTTAGGGGGTGCTTCCTTCTGCTACCCCTTCCCATTGGTGTGAGACTGAACATGTCATGGGTAGTGTTTCTGTATCACTCCTAAAAATACATATAAGATACGTTGTACCAAATGGGTTTACCTCACAAAAAAATGATTTGTTTCTAAAATGTTGAATTAGTATTTAAGGAAATATATATATATATATATATATATATATATATATATATATATATATATATATAATATAATCACAATCTTTTATATCATCCATCCTACATACCAACAATGCTATGCAGAAAATTCTAAAATGCCAATATATGAAATCAGTTCATAGATTCATAGGTAAATACTAGATAATTAGTCTGCAAACTGTTTCAAGCCTAGCCAAAACCCTATTAAAAATTTACCTTCAGCCTCAAGGAAAGCAAGACAAGACAGACCAGGAGAGAATTGGAGGCTGTCCATCCAATTATCCAGGTTTACCTTGAAGGTGGCAAGGGTGCTATTCTGTTTGACATATAGTAGATGTTTGTTCCAGAGGTGAGGGATAAGTTTGGATATTAATTTATTACACCAATGTGTCTTATTTATCTGATGATGAAGGTTTATTTCCTTTGACTGAATATTTGATGTAAAATTAGTTCTGCAAAGGAATAGGAAATCAAATAAAGTTGAATCTGTCAATGTACGAAAGACTAGACATAGATCTTAATGCAGGAGTCTGTAAGAGACTGAGTACAGAGAAAAGGCCATCAGTCTCTCCTAACAACTAAAGTGTCTTTGGAAATTAATTAGGAATTATCAGCAAGCGTACCCAAATCCCTTAAACAGTGTCTGATTAGAGGGCTGTATCCCCTATATTTAAGTGAAACTGTTTTGTTTACCAAAATTAACTCTGATACATTCTTTGCATTTAATTTGAGACCATTTTCTTGCACCAGTTGTTAACATGGTCTATGCCATGCTGGAGCAATTACAAGTCAGTTGAAGATTGAATAATAGCACCCAATTTACAGTCATCTGCAAATATAGTTAATCATAGGTCGAAAGTGCTGGCCTGAAGGTTTGGGAAATATTTGCCAAATAGGAGAGGGGCCAAAACTGAGCCTTATGGTGCACCACTGTCAACTGTTTTGTTTTCAGAAGTTGTACCTGCTACTTTAGCCACATGGTTTTGTCAGACAGCCAGTTAGCTACCCATCACACAATATAGTGATTTATATTGTGATTTACAAATCTATCAACAATGCTTGCATGGGGAAAAATGCCAAAGGCCTGGCATAGCCACTATCCAGTGCTTCAGTTACTTTTTCAAAGAAATGAATAAGGATAAAGAGGTAGGGCCTTCCTGCAATAAAGCCAAATTGATGAGTGTCCAGGGTTGAGAGATTTTCTGAGATTTTCAATGTCCAGATTAATAAGGTCTGTCTTAATGTACTCCATAGCTTTACATATGGAGGCTTTTGACTAATGGGCCTATATTTACTAGGGCTCGTATTTAGGCTACCCTTATGTAATTGCATTACAATAGCTGTTTTCCAGGCTTCAGGATATAGCCAGTGGCGAGGCATAGATTAAAGAGTTTAAGTAGTTTTTTTAGATATCTACCAGTGGTGTGTACCAGTGAGAAGTATGCTGAAGATCATACTGCACAAATAATTGCACTTTTTGGGGAGGGGAGCAAATAACATTTAGAAATTATTCAAATGAAAATACAAAAGATGATAAGGCCAGCAATAAGGATTCATTTTTGGTGTCTAAGACTCATAGTGAGGGGTATCTGCCTACAGATCTCATAAGATTTTTTCTTCATATTTTGGTGAAAACTCTGCAGTGGTAAAATGCATTATTAAGCATCAAAATGTTTTGGAATACAACCAGATAAGTTAGAAGCAACTAGATGTAAAATAACAACTTGAAGCCAAAGACAAATGTGCCATTCAAAAAGATAACTAAGTACATTTTTCTTTAATCAACATTCTTTCTTGCCTACATGTTTTTGTCATTTAATCAACAGCAAAACTTACTATTGTTTATAAAATCACTCTTTCAGTTTAATGCTATTAGCAGACATGAAACTTTGATGGGACACTTTTCTAGCAGATGCTGCAATAACTTTAGGATCATAGGATTATAGAATCATAGGAGATTATTAAGCTATCAACTGGAGGTCTTTTAAAACCTAGCCTTGTCAACCCAATGTTATGTCTGCCCATGTCCAGGCGAGTTGTGGGCACTATCCCTGGTAAGAATTTATGTTGCCCCATTCACCTGTCCAGGTTCCTCTTGAACAGTGTCATAAAGGTAGTCTGTTTCACATGAATTGGTAGCCTGTTCCAAAGACGTGGCATTCACTGGGAGATAAATCTGTTCCAGCAGCATGTCCTATTTAAGTCGCAGGCCATATTTAAGTTCCTGGAATGGGTAGCCCTAGACGCATTAGATTTATGGATATGCAGTAAGTTTGTTAGGTTTGGGTCTTTGGTTGCTCTATAGGCCAGGCGTGAGTCTCTCCTAAGAAGTTTATATGATACTGAGTATAGTGACGGGGACTTTAGTTGGTCTGTGTAAGGCACATGCTGGAGACCCTTGATCTTTTTTGTTAGAAACCTCTGAGGTCTCTTTAATTGCTGCAGGTGCTTAGTACGGTACATATCGAATGGGGCATTATACTCAATTATGGGCTGGATAAGTGCCGAGTATAGGGAGGGGTTATAACTTCTTTTGCTCTCAAGGCTATGCCTTTACTAATCTAGTGAGCTATATGGAAATTTTCCTTACCACCGTAGACTCATGGTCATCAAAGTTAAGGTCTTGGTCAACCTGTAATCCCAGGTCCCTTACCACTTCATGGATACTTAGGGTATTGTTGTTGATTTGATAGTGTGAAGGGACATTGTTTGTGCCTAAGGGAATGATGATGCATTTCTTTGCATTCAGTTTGAGACCGTGACTTATACACCAGTTGTTGGTTTGTGTGAGACCCTCCTGCAGTATACCGGACTCAATGATTGCACTAAGGTTGCAGTCGTCTGCAAACTTGGTCAGCCACAACCCTTTAGTTTTGACCTGAACCTCTAAGAAGTATATATCAAGCATTAGGGGACCCTGCACTGATTCCTGTAGCACTCTGCTGGTAACAGATCTGCTGGTTAATGTGGAGTCACCCACTTTGGCAGTGTTTGTCTAGTTTGTGCGCCAGATGGAAACCCATCTTACAATGAAAGGATTTGCATTCAGTTTGCTAAGTTTATTGGAAATCCCTGAATGTGGGATTGTGTTAAAAGCCTTTGCCAAGTCTAGATATGCTGTGTGTACAGATTTGCTCTCATCAATGGCCCTGGTCACACTTTCAAAGAAATCCACCAGATTTAACAGGCAGGATCTGCCCTTCATGAAGCTGAATTGGGTAGGATCCAGGGTTTGGAGGTCACCTATGTCTTTATTTATGAGGTCCATAATAATACATTCCATAGCCTTACAGATGAGGTTGGTCAGGCTTATGGGTCTGTAATTCCCTGAGTCGCTGCTAGGCCACCTTTGTGGAGGAGAATTACTGTAGCTGCTCTCCATTATGCAGGAACAAACCCTGTGGTTAGGCTATGAAGGAAAAGGTACTTAGTGATGATGCTATTTCATGTTTTAGCCTGTTTAGAAGAGCCTGGGATGTCATCTGGTCCCATAGAGGCCATGTTCTTTGCCATGGGCAAGCTTTGAGGACCTGTTCTTCAGATATGTAAGGTGGGAGGGGAGTTTGAGGGAGGGTTTGTTGTAAGTTAGGAGAGGATAAGGAAGTGAAATTTTCACCAAACCTATCCACTAGCAGGTTCGTTATCTATGTGGGGTCAGTATGTGTGATATTGTTGACCATTTCTGCGCATGCTTGAGTTCCACCCTTTAGGTTATGCATATAGCTGCAAAAGGCATTATGGTTATGCTTGCAGGATTTGACAAGTTGGCTTATTTGCCTGTTAAGGCTGAGGAGTGTGCTTTTCCATTGCTGGGTCCTTGTCTTTGTTTTCTTGGAAAGCAACTTTTTGTTTTTATTGTAGAGTTTGTTGATGCTAGAAGTCCACCATGGCAGCTTGATTTTACTTGGGGCTCTGGCTTTGAATCTGTCAGGAACAGCTGAGTTTATACATTTATGCAAGTGATTGTAAAGGGCATTAGTGTAAGCTTCGGTGTAGTTACCACTTTCAGATTGGGTTGGGGCATGGAACACATTTATACCTTCACCTAGGAGGTTATAGTTTGCCTTGGTGAAGTTCTCTAGTCTGATTTCACCATTTGTGAGTTTTGATGATAGTGTCAGCTTGAAGGTGACTGATTTGTGGTCAGTTATAACTTACGAAGGTCTCACAGTTGCAGTAATGTACCTGTTTGACATGTTGGTGAGGACCAGATCTAGAACATCTGTTCTTCTTGTTGGGGTATGGACAGTTTGCTCCAGGGCATTTGAATTCACAAAGTCAAGGGATAGTTGCGCTAGTGAGTTTGGACTAGAGTAGGTTTCCCAGTTGATCATGGGATAATTGAAATTCCCCATAACCAGTGTGTTCGGTAAAATTTGGTTTGTCTTCAGTTTGGTTAAGTAGGCTGCATGAGTGTTGTGATCCATGGAAGGGGATTTGTAACTGGATAGGACTTGAATGGGGGGGTCTTATCCACTGTAACCTGGACCTGGAGTAATTCCTTGGAGTTGTCCAGTGTAACTAGATGGGAAGGGAATTTATCTTTAATATAGATTGTAATGCCACCTCCTTTGGTTTTCACACATTCATTTTGCAGTCTAAAGATGTGGAAGGCATTGTAATCTTGCAGGGTTGGGGTACTCTCTGAGGTTTTAAACCAGGTTTCTGTGACTGCACAGACATCTACATCTTCTAGTGATAGAAATGCTTCCAGGGAGTGCAGTTTGTTGGTTTAAGCTCCTAGCATTTAGCAACATGACCCTTATTTTGTTCTGATTGGTTAATTTCACATTGGTAATGCTGTTTTCGATACCTTGCCTAAAAATGCACTATATGGGAGGCATGAGCCTTTGAAAGCAGCTGAAAGCCTAGGGAGTGCCTGGTGCAAACCCTCTGGGGAAAAGCAGCAAGGTTTGTTGACCATGGCTTCCCTAGAAGACAGGAAATGAATCCCCTTGGAATGATGCCAAAAACTAAGCTAATTATTGAAATCAATCATTTTTTTGTTTGTACTGTGTCATCATTCTAAGTGAGGTAGTATGCTGCTCAAGGCTAGGGACATACCTGCCTGGCACACATACTCTGAGAGCTCAGCTATGTCCCTCTTCATATAGTCCAGAGAGGTATATCTCAGGTCATTCACACCAATACGAACTATGACAGAGTAATAACGATACTTGTTGCTGAGAGACCTGAGTGCATGCATAATTTGGAAAATCCTGGCACTGGACAAGCAGATGGCCCTGACTTTTTCCTTGTCCAACCTGGTGAGTGGGACATCAGTGTGTCTCACTATTGAGTCTCCAATGACAAGAAAACTTTGTGCCACAGGCTTGGTGGGTGAGACACTGGTGTTGGTATGTGTCATGGGTACTGTAGAGACTGTAAATACAAAAGTAATTTCACATCAATACCAGTAAAATTAGAAAAATTTATTCAAATGAACTCTCTGATACTAAAAATTAAATCAAATTAAATTAAACTGTAGAGACTGTGTTAGCTGTAGCAGACTTGTGTTTGGCGATCTCTGGTGCTTCAATAATTTTTTTGAGAGAACCTCCACATATGTGGATTTATGAGATTGATGTGTACAAGGTGTTTGAGCAGTGGTTTGTTTATGACTAGTGGTATTATGTGACTATGTAGTGGTGGGAGAGTTGACAACCTTCTCCGTGTTACTGATTTGAGTGAGAGAGAGAGCATGGATTTTAGACTCTTGGTGTAAATATATCTCTCGCACTCTGTACTAGGTTGTGTTATCAGCAGAGGGTTGTCTTTGTACATGAGGCAATTGTTACACTGCCTCAAGAGACCCAAATAAGCAAGGCTGGCAGGAGAAGCAAGGGTAGTCCAACTGTCTGTAATGCTAGGTTGAAGACTGTTGTCACTTGGGGTGACTTTTTCGGAAAAGATTACAGAGGGGCTCAGCGAATGTATATTTCTGCCTGGGTTTAAGGGAAAATTTGTTGAATTTAACTGTCTGGCTTTGATGCACAATTGCACAGCAAATAATGTGAAGCAAAATATTTTCTATTGATAGCAGCATCATTTATGCATGCAGTATTCTATAACTTTCAATTTTGTACATGCAATTTATTTGGCAAAATGTACATTCTAAAAATGGTAGATAAATAAAGCTGCAATAATGCATTCCACACAACTGCATATTATTAGACTGATATTAATAAAATATCCGTGTCATAAAAAATTAATGAGCTATATTAAGATGCATATTCAGTTTTACTGGGAGTGAAAAAAAGTATTTGCAAATCTGTGTGAATGACTCAAATAAGTATCTTTCTTAGCATGACAAAAACTCTGTAAGTATGTACTAGATTCATAAACAAGGATTTATTATCCAGTTTGTACACATTGTGCAAAGGCTAAGCAATCAGTTGTCTGTGCATGATGCGCATCCTTGCTCAATGAATTTGCAAGATGCTGGCCTACCCTTTACGCTGATAAGCATCTGCTCGTGGCTAGAACACAAGTTTGTAGGCACATTGAGGTCTGGCAGTGCTTGTGTACACCATATAAACAGAAGAAGAAGAGTAAACATGGTTAAGTTGAGCAAGCAGGTATGTGCAAACAGCACAATTATATACAGGACAACTTAGAATGCATAAATAAAGGGCAGGGGGAGCCTTTCAAAAACTGTAATACATAAATACATATATATATAACCTCTCCCTTTAATATAATTAGGGAGAAACACAGAAATAAAGAGGACCATTAGGGACACTTTTATATGACTTTAAAACAGAAATGTTGCAAAAGATGAGTTTGACTTTATGACACATTTATTAACATAAGAAGTCTACAGCTGCAATTCTTGTCATTATTTACTGTTAATAATACTTCACCATTTTTCTACAAGGTCACCACATTTTACAAAGGATTAAAGGTTTTCAAAATCAAGGAACTTCATGATTAATACAGAGAGCTGAGAGGCATGACAGCAGTTTACAAGAAAGCTGATACATAAGGGGTTATTGCATATATTGCAGGTATTGCAGAGATATGGAACTTCACTGCCATTACTATGTATATTGGGGAATAAAACAAAGGCAGTAGTTTACATAATAGGGATTAACTGATGTTTGAACAGACATACATGCCAAACAACTTTAACCCTTTTCTTGTTTTATACATAGTAAAGAAACAGTGAAGGTGTAATAGCAAATTGTCTTTATCTATGAATGGGGACATATTGAGAAGTTTAATGAACACCTGTACAATCCTTCTGATACAAGGAGTCATAATGGAAACAATCATTTGTGGCAGCAACCTGCATGTTGGGAATGGTAGGAAGTGAGACTGTAAATACATCCCAAATAGTTGTGAACTGCAGTTCAGAAGGACTTGCCAAATAAAAAGAACTGTCACTTTGAACAGCACATTATTAGAAGACAATGCTACAATGCATTATCACAAACATCTAACTATAACAGAGGAGATTATCTAGTTGAGAGGTGAAGGCATTGTCATTGACATATATATTAATATGCAATGTTTTCCAGTGAAAAGTCATGTGGGGGCAGTTTATTTACATCAGGGTTGCGTTTGCAAGAATGTCAGTATATGTTTATGTATATAATCTAGCTATGTGTAAAAGAATTAGCCCACAGGAGAAATAAGCCAAAAAAGTGTACCTTTTGGCAGTATTGTGTAATGCCATCTCTTATGTGTAACATTTCAGTTTTTATTGTAATGCAGTTGGAGTATAAAGCAGTTTTGGTCTAAGCATCATATTATATGTGTACTTCCTGATGAAACAGCCACACATGCACAGTCTGGCAAAGTACACCTCTGGATAAAGTATATCATCATACTGTAAACCACAATATGCACAGAATCAAGCCTTTTGCAGCACATGTATAATACCTGCATGAAGTACACAATCATAACTTACACACAGGTGCAACATTAACATCAATTAATAAATGAACTGCTGAAAATTTATATTGCACATATAACAGTTGTACACCAACCTGTAACAATATTGGCAGTATTGGTATCCTCTGTGAATTGGTCACTACTTCCATCATGTGGATAATGGCAGAGTCAAGTTGCTAGAGGCAAATTCTAAGAAGTTTCAACAAATAACAATGAATGTCAGTAATTATTTCATAACATTTATTCCTTTATGCACTTTGTACTAACAGCATGCACTTAATACATCATTATAATGTGCATGATCCTAAGGAATTACAGCAATGAACATAACTCACAACTGTCCAGATTTTTGCAGAATGTCCAGATTTTTGGCTCATATTTTTGGTCCATTCCTCATAAAAGTTATGGTTTTCTGGCAAATCGCAGAGAATAGAAGTCAATAAATGACAGACATTTGAGTTTCAGGTTTCATATCCTTCACAAAATGCATGTTAATGCAAAACCTATTATTCTAGCAACATTCTAAGTTTATAAAAGCAATATTTAAAATCTATCCCTATTTTTTTATCTTTGTCACCCCCCCCTCCCTAATTTTTGGCTTTGTCCATATGTTTTGTTCTAAGAGCTTGAGAGGTATGGCAATGAATACATTAACATCACATTCCTACCACAAAACTATAACAAAGTATCATAACACAGGTCCCATCACACTTTATAACCACTTTGCAACATGACACACATCCAGATCTGTTGAATAAGCCATTCTTGCCTTTAACCACTATATTGTAAACAAAATAATAAAAGGCATACACCAATGGAGATATACATATGCAATGCACATCAAGTTCCTCTTGCCCCATGCCCTAACTAATGATGCCACACAACACAGATGTTAGGGCATTGTGTTTCAATGTATATGCCTTACATTAAATGAACTACAAAAGTGTGCCTTTCTCTAAACAATTGTAAATGTTGCCAGCAAGTCATACTGTAAATATTTTTTGGAGGAAGCAAATCCTGCCTGTAATCAATCTTTTCCACAATTAGTAGTTACACCTTTATACCTTGTCAGACTGAAACACCTAACTGAAATAATAGTTCACAGACCTGCATTTCAACCAGTGACCCCCCCCCCACAGAAACAATCATATCTGACATGTCATGTAGAACACACTTGAATGGATTACAACAGTAGTGTGTTACAATGGATATTGCTCAACTAAAATGCAATCTGAGGCCTCAAAAAATTAATCCTTATAGAGTTCACACAACTGTGGGTGTGCCATAGCACCATTTGTTTGGTAAGCCAGTCCCATCTGTCATTGTTGTCTGACAGGCATACATTACCAGATTCAAACCCCTGCCTATCTAAGTCCACACTCTAGAGAGATGTGAAGTAACTGCTTCTGCCATGGGAGGCTTTAAAGAATAGGTATCAGAAAGGACACACTTCAAGGTCTGACTTAAGCAATATTTTTAATGGTCATTATACCTCTCAAACTCTTAGCATAAAAAAATCTGGACAAAGCCATACAAAATAGGGGACAAAGCCCCAGAAATAGGGACACATTTTAAACATTGCTCTCAGAGACTCGGAAAGTTGCTAGACTAAAAGGTTTTATGTTACCCTGTATTTTATAAAACATACAAAGTCTGAAACACAAATGCCTATCATTATTTAGTGAATTCAGTCCTTACTGATTTGCCACAAATATCCAGAAAATGAGAAATTTTATGAGGGACAGCCCAAAAATATGAGGCAAAAATCTGGGCAGTTGAGAGGTATGATGGTCATGTATTTCTTAAAATGTCTTTAGAGTAATCAAAATCCTTTAACCATATTACTGTTCACAAAATTGTGAGTCAGTCATTTCACCATCTGTTAGATAAGCCACTCCTCTCTGTCACTATTGTTCTGCACATATTAATTACTAGATTTGAACACCTTTCTAAGTCCACATGCCATAGAAGTCTGTATTAATTGCATGCATGATAGTGCAAGTCTTAATACAAGTGTCAAAGAACTCATTAGAATGGGATGTGTTGAAGGGCCTATGATGTTTAACCTTAAAGCATGGAGAGATTTGGGCAGGGGGATGTTACATAAGGTAACTTTTCAAGTCAGCACACTTACATTATGTTGAGCTTGTTATGTTTGATCAACCACCTATGTAAGTGCACAATCTAGAGAACTGTGTATTAACTGGAACACACCATAGGAGAAGTCTTACTGCAAGTCTGAGACAGAACATATTTGAAGGCATTACATCAACATTGCATTTCATGTTGTGTGTGTGTGACTTTATAGTGAAGGAAAGAGTTGTGTGAGGCCTCTCCCCATGTCAAGGTTTTGCCTGAGAGGAAACATACACATCACATGTGTTGGATAATTCAGTCATCCCTCTAACTCTAGTTACATTCGCCCAAACCACTGTGTCATTGCTGGATATGAACACCCACTTATACCTAGGTTTGAGCTAAAAGAGAATGAGACTGATGGGAAGGCCATCTCCAGGTGTTAATTTACTCATCAGATATGTTAGTAAAGCCAGTACTTTCTAGCACTACAGTCACACAAACTCATATCAGTCAGTCATTGCTGCATTTAAACACGTACCTAAGTACAAAAGTGAGAGTACATTGTCTCAACTGCCAATACCACAGCAGAAATCTTACAAGTGTGAGATGGAGCACATTTGAATTATGACCTTATCAGTGCTTTGCAAAGCACATAGGGGTTGAAATAGATGGAAGAAACATTTCCCAGTGTAAATTTACACATCAGGCCTATTGATTAAGCCACACCTACTTAGCACAAGAATCACACAAACACACACACACACACACACACACACACACACACACACACACACACACACACACTAGTCAGTTATTGCTGAATTCAGGTATGTACCTATATACACAAGCTAGAGGGCATGGTATCAAGTGCCAGCACCACAGGAAAATTCTTACTACAAGTGTGAGATTACAGCACATTTGAACCTATGTCCGCATCAATGTGTTGCAATGCAAATGTTTGGGATAAAAGGGACTGAAACTTATGGGAGAGCCATCTCACCCTATAAATTTACATATCAGATCTGTTGGTTAAGCCAGTCTTACCTAGCAATGGAGTCACACATGCCTTATACTAGTCAGTCATTGCTGGATTTGAAAAGCTGCCTATCTATGTACATAAGCTAGAATACATCAGCTGCCAGCACTGCAGGAGAAATCTTACTACACTTGTGAAATGGAAAGCATTTGAATGGATGATCTCATCAGTATGTTGAAAGGCAGATGTTTAAGCTAAAAGACAATGAAACTGAGTGTAAGTGTAAACCTCAGATCTATTGATTAAGCCAGTCCAACCTACTACTAGAGTTGCACCCACCTACACTCACTAATCAGTCGTTGCTGGATTTAAACACCTACCTGTCTAAGTGTGCAGTCAAGAGTATATTGTATCAACCACCAGAATGAGAGGAGAAGTCTTACTAAAAGTGTGAGATCGAGCACATTTCAATAGATGAGCTTATTGGTGTGTTGCAGTGCAGATATTTGGGCTAAAAGGGAATGAAACTGACAGGGAAGCCTTTTCCTGGTGTGAATGTTTTCCTGAATGGAAAAATTCACATCAGGTCTGTTGGTTAAGCTAGTCTTACTTATCACTAGAGTCACTTACACACACACACACACACACACACACACACACACACACACACACACACACACACACACACACACGTGCTCGCACTCACACACACACTCGTACTACTCAGTCATTGCTGGCTTTGAAGGGCTACCTAAGTACATAATCTAGACTACATTTTATCAACTCTCAGTGCCACAAGAAAAGTCTTACTACAAGTGTTGGTCAGGGCATATATGCATTGTACATCACATGTTTAGGTGAATAGTAATGTGTCTTGACAGACAGATAAAAGAGCAATGTGCTGATCACAGTTCCTTACCTACTACAGGGATAACTCATACATCACTTCATTCATGGACATTGTGGTGCTGTGAATGGTATCTAGATGTTTCACATTACGGTGTACTGACCATGTATATGATGGATGATAATCACAGTTAAACAGTGAAGTGCCACCCAAGCATTTCTGCCTGCTCAGCTCAACATCATTGCATGCAGTTAGAATTCTTTGAATTATTTGGTCTATCATTGTGAATATTTTGTAATGTGTATACAATATGCAATGTAAATACTAAACATACATGTCAAATCTGTGAAAGTACATACACTACAGTGCTTAATACTATTCAGCAAGTATGTGTTCAATGGTCCCACACCATTCTAAATCATTTGCAAGCCTAATGTGTTGGAGTGCAAGCATAGTTTACAATGTGTAGTGGGTGAACAGCATTACAGTGAGCTCATCATAACTTAACTATAACATGCCATTAAAATATACACAAGTAATACAAACTATTGACACTTCCTTTTCTGTTTTGGTCAAAATAGGTTACTGAAGCACACTAATGTTAACCTCATTTGCAAGAATGATCAGAAAATATTAGTGCATGTATAATTATTGTTTGAGGCCTTGAAATTAGAATGGGAATTGGCAGTCGTCTATGGTTGTCTATGTGAAGATTGGGTGAAGATAGATGAAGGCTGCCAGCCTAGCCAGATAGAATTTTGGAGATAATTTTGTCATCTGTAAATATTAATGTAAACCACGTGCTTGTTGTCTTCAATGGTAAAAATAGTGTTACATGTGGAACTAAAAAAAATGTTACAAGAGTGCACTCTACTGACCAAGTAAAGCATGTTGTGATCCTTTGATGTAAACATGGCTACAGCTGGTCTAGATGAAGGAATTCTTGCTATTGTTTTAAGGCCAGGGTTAATGGCTAGAATTAGCATGCATAAATGTCCTTAATGGCTTTGCTTCCTGACCTGGTGTGAGTTTACTAAAGAATGCAGCCTGTTAGCATGGGAACCCCAGTAAAGTGTGAAGAATGATATAATGTGAATCAGGACTGTAATATCAATTTAAACAGAGAGAATCAGAGAGCATTAAGTATTTTTGTCTTCACCATCCAACTCATCAGCACTGCCTTGCTCTGTATGTAAGGTTATCTTAGACTTGTGTTTTCTCTTAGAAATAGCTAGAAACTAGAAAGATTAGACTGTGTTTTTCTGTGATGTCAGAACTGTACTACTGAATTATTTTAAGTATTTTTCTGTGATCTCTGAACTCTTGACTAGCACTTGTAGTAAAAAGTATTGTCTTGTGTTTTGACTATTTGTTATTAAATATTTTTAAACTCTTTCAACTGTGGCTGTTTTTGTAGAGATAATTTAAGCTCTTTAGAGTACTTGCATGCCATTGGTAAATTGTACAAAGCCACTTCAATAGCTTTAACCCTGGGCTATACTACCAATTGGATAATAATATTGCACAGTAATAATTGGGCACCCTTTTAAGGGCCTTTGAGTAGCTGATAAATATTAGTGGGTGGTGGCAGCTGATACTACCATATAGTCTGGGAAAAAGGAGCACAGCTGGAGAACCTGTGCCAGCCTTCCCCAAGAGTGTCTTTGTGGTTATATGAACTCTTCTCAAAGTGTGTATGTTTGTGTGTGTTAGCTACTTGGGCAGGGACACGAAGCACTGGTTGGACAGAGAGGGTGCTGGAGGTTTTAGCTTGCCCACTAGACTGAGATCTGGACCCTGTAGCTGTGCCAGTGGGGAGTCTTACTGGGGACCTGGAGAGCAAGGGACCGACTAGCCCCGGACTGACTGTGATCTCTGTGTGCTCTTAAGGGAAATTGCACTTTGCTGTGTGTATTTGTTATCCTTTCCTCCTATACAAGATGCCCCTCACTGGTGATAATGTTGAGGGTTGAGGCTCCTTGATTGCTGGGCCAGGGCACGGGCATCACATATTAATTGTTTGGCAGTGGTGGGATATCCACATCACATATTAACTGGTTGGCAAATACTAATTGGCTTGTAGTGGTGTGGGTAGAGTGAATTCCTGTATCTTGTGTACCGTGAGCTCTGAAGGTGTTTTGTACTCTAAATCAGCCACGCAGTGAATACTCAGAGTTCAGATCACAATTGTTTTATTTCTTTTGTTAGTTTAGTTAGTCAGGGTGAGCAGGCAGCATGTCAGCAGAGGAGTATGGAAAGCTGACAAGGAGCCAGCAGGCTGAGATGTGCCAGGCTAGAGGACTGGTGCATGGAAACCTGATTAAGGCAGATCTGATTGCAGCCTTGGTTACAGCTGCATTAGAAAACAGCAACCGGGAGGACAATCAGATTGACATTGGAGATATAATCCCCTCAGAGAATGGACAGCTCAACCTTTCTGCAGAGTACTTAAAAATCCATCAGGAGCTAAAGATACTTGAATTGGAGGCCAGGCATTTGAAGATAAGCAGCTGAGAGACTGAGGAGTCTACAGGCTGAGGAGAATGAGAAACTGCTACACCTAGAAGCCAAGGAAAAGGAGAGGCAGAGGAAGCATGAAAGGGAAATTCTGACTCTTCTCCAGAGTCATGGAGGTAATGGGGAAAGGAGTAACTGGACCCCAGAAGCACAAAAGGTCAGTACATTTCTTCCGCAGTTTAAAGAGGGGGATAATTTTGATAGTTTCATTCATATGTTCGGCAGGGTATGCAAACATGGTGATGACCAAAGGCCCTGCGTATGGTTCCTGACCCCCTTACTCCATGGTAAAGCTGTAGCTGGTTTGTCAAAAATGTCTGACTTTGCATAGTTTGATTATACTGCTGTTAAAAATCACTTGTTAGAATTGTTTAAGCTGACACCTGAAACTTATAGGAAAAAGTTTGGTGAGCATAGATGCAAGGCAAATGAAATTGTGTGTAAATATGTTGCTGAACTGAGCACTTATTTCCATAGGTGGGTGAGTGGATGCTAGGTCACCATGTTTGAAGGGCTGGCAGACCTTCTGGTGAGGGAACAAGTACTTAGCACTTTGCCTGAGGACATGAGGATCTGGTTAGCTGATAGACAATGTGCCACTTTAGATGAGTTGAGGAAGAAGGGAGACCTATACCTGGCAAGCAGGGCAGCCCTGCACAGGAAAGGAACCCCCAGTACTGCTCATGGGTCTAAAAGAACCCGTGGTGGGCAGCACCAACTGCCCCAACAGAATCTGCCAGTAGCAAGGGAAGCCACTAGTCCAGGTACATGTCCAGGAGCTAGGGTTAAATGTTTTGAATGCAACCAGTAGGGCCATGTGGCATACAGGTGTCCACGGAGGCAAGGTGGGGAACAAAAGGTGAGGGAGCCAGTAAGTGGGAAAGAAAAAATGCCAATAGTTGGTTGTCTTGAGACAGCAAGGGTACCAAACTGTCATCCTGCAGATGTCCTGATAGGGAAGGATTTGGATGAGGCAGTACCATGTGTTTGTGCAGTTACATGCAGTCAGGCTAGGAGACAAGCATGTGGGTCTGGTAGCCTGGGGGAGACACAGACAGACTGCATACTTGCAGCCAGGACTGGTGAGGTCGTTACTTCAGGGAGGGAGCTACCCTGTGGCAGTGAGATTGAAGGTGAGCCGTAGCTGCTTGTGGGTACTGATGATGCCTGGGACAGAGTGACTGCAAAGGTAGAGGTGAGTAGTAGTACCCATGCTGACAGTGAGGCACCACTATCAGAGGATGCCAGACTTCCTGTGGAAGGGGAGCTGGGAAGGGTTACAAGGAGAGAGTTCAGACAGGCTCAGCTCTCAGACTCTACATTGCAAGGCCTGAGGCAGGTAGATAGGGCGGCACCTGCTTCTCAAGGAAGGGGGGAATCTGTATACTGGGACAAAGATTTACTATACAAAGAGTGGACCCCTGAAGGAGGGCTAGAAGGTAAGAGAGTACAGCAGTTGGTAGTGCGTAGAGCCTGCCATCTGGTGCTTCTAGCCATAGCCCATGATATTCCCTTTGCAGGTAATATGGGCATAAAACGTACAAAGAGACATATTATGCAGAACTTCTATTGGCCTGGAATTTCCAGAGATATAGCAGGGAACTGCAGGACTTGTGAGCAGTGCCAAAAGGTAGGCAAGACAGGAGACAAGCTGATAGCTCCTTTGATGCCTTTGCCTGTGATTGAGGAGGCATTTCAGAGGGTAGCTATGGATATTGTGGGTCCTCTGAGTACCCAACGTTCCACAGGGAAAAAGTATATCCTAGTGGTAGTGGATTATGCTACACGATACCCTGAGGCAGTGGCTTTGTCCTCCATTGAGGCAGAGAAGGTTGCAAATGCTTTGTTAGAGATTTTCAGCAGGGTAGGTTTCCCAAAAGAAATACTGACTGACAGAGATGCTAATTTCATGTCAGGCCTCCTGGCTTGTCTGTGGAAGTCCTGTGGGGGTGAAGCACATGAAGAACACCACCTACCATCCCCAGACTAATGGTCTTGTTGAGAGGTTAAACTCTACAATCTAGTCCATGCTATGGGCATTTGCAGATCAGTTTAAGAGGGAGTGGGACAAATATTTGCCCCATCTGTTGTTTGCTTACAGAGAGGTTCCCCAGGAATCCACAAGTTTTTCACCCTTTGAGTTGCTGTATGGGCATAGGGTAAGGGGACTTCTAGATTTAATTCGAGATGAGTGGGAAGGTGAGTGCAAGTCTCACAATGAGTCTGTTGTGGCATACATCCTGAACCTCAGGACAAGGTTCAGGGAACTAATGGGCTTGGCCCAGGAGAACCTGGCAGAAACCCAACAACAGAAAAAGGTGTTGTATGACAAGAATGCTCAAGCTAGATAGTATGCTGTGGGGCAGCAGGTAATGGTTCTTATTCCTGTCAGACACAACAAGCTACAAGCAGCTTGGGAGGGCCCCTACAAGGTGGTATGAAAGGTAAGTGATGTTAACTACATGGTGGAACTGCTAGGCAGAAGGCAGGGGCACAAATTGTACCATGTTAACATGATGAAACCTTACCATGATAGGGAGGCCCTTGTGCTGAACATTTGCAGTGGATTGCAGGAAGAGTCTGAGGGAGATCTGGGGACTGATCTCCTCAGTGAGGGTTGAGCTGATACCTCAGTGGAAGGAGTAGCAATGTCCCAGCAGCTATCTCCTACCCAGGTTCGAGAAATCCCAACAGTGTTGCAGGAATTTGGGGACATATTCACTGGGAAACCAGGGTGCACCCCCCTTGGGCAGAACCAGGTGGATACAGGACCCCAAAAGCCTATTAGGTAGTCCCCTTATTGAGTGCCTGAGAGAGTCAAACAGACTCTGAGGGAGGAGGTACAGGAGATGTTGGAACTAGGGGTGATTCAAGAGTCCAACAGTCCCTAGGCCACCTCAGTGGTGTTGGTGCCAAAGAAGGATGGCAGTACCAGGTTCTGTGTGGACTACAAGAAATTAAATAGTCACACAGAGTCAGATGATTACCCCATGCCTAGGACAGATGAGGCCCTAGAGCAGCTAGGTGGGGCTAAGTATCTTACAACCATTGATCTTACCACGGGTTACTGGAAAGTGCTCTTGACTCCCAGTGCTAGAGAGAAGTCAGCCTTTGTGACTCCTTTTGACTTGTATGAGTTCACAAAGATTCCCTTTGGGATGAAGAATGCCCCGGCAACTTTCCAGAGGCTGGTCGATCATATCCTAGCAGAAGCAGGAATGTTTGCCCTTGCTTACCTAGATGATATTGCCATCTACAGCCATTCCTTGCAAGAGCACCTTCAACATGTCAAGGAGGTGCTGGGCAGACTACAGAGGGCAGGGTTGACCATTAAGCCGAGAAAATGTCAGGTGGGTATGGCAGAGGTATCCTACCTAGGACATAGAGTGGGGAGTGGTAAGATAAGGCCAGAACCTGCCAAAGTGGAAGCCATTCAGGCATGGCCTGCACTTGCTACTAAAAAGCAGATGAGGGCATTTTAGGGACAGCAGGGTACTACAGAAAGTTTGTCCCCAGTTATAGTACCATAGCTGCTCCCCTCACAGACCTGACAAGGAAGAACATGCCAGATAAGGTAGTGTGGACCCAAGCATATGAGCAGGCATTTCAGAAGCTTAAAGAAGCTTAGGGAGGACCCCATGTGTTAGCCAGTCCAGATTACAGCAACAAATTTGTTGTGCAGGTGGATGCTTCAAGCCATGGGGTGGGGGCTGTACTTAGCCAGATTTCATCAGAGGCGGAAGAGCACCCAGTGGTTTATCTCATTCATAGGCTCCAACCCAGGAAGGAATGCTATGCAGCTGTAGAAAAGGAATGTCTAGCCATAGTGTGGGAACTGCAGAAACGTCAGCCTTATCTGTATTGAAGGAAATTCACTGTTATGACAGATCACAACCCCCTAACATGGTTAAACAGAGCTAGCCAGCAAAATACCAAATTGCTAAGATGTAGCCTGGGGTTGCAAGCATATATGTCCATGCAGCACTGCAGTGGGATTAGCAATGCTAATGCAGATGGGCTCTCAAGACAGGGAATGGGGTAAGGTATACTCAGATAAAGCTAACTGCCTCAGGCAGTGTTTCTCAAGGGTCACTTGAAAAACTAGCTTGAGTTCTCCAGGGGGGGAGATATGTGAAGATTGGATGAAGATAGATGAATGCTGCCAGCCTAGCCAGATAGAATTTTGGAGATAATTCTGTCATCTGTAAATATTAATGTAAACCACAGGCTTGTTTTCTTAAATGTTAAAAATAGTGTTACATGTGGAACTGAAAAAAATGTAACAACAGTGCATTCTACTGACCAAGTAAAGCATGTTGTGACCCTTTGATGTAAACATGCCTCTGTCCGGTCTAGATAAAGGAATTCTTGCTATTGTTTTAAGGCCAGAGTTAATGGTCAGAATTTGAATGCATAAATGTCCTTAATGGCTTTGCTTCCTGACCTGGTGTAAGCTTACTAAATAATGCAACCTGTTAGCCTGGGAACCCCAGGAAAGTGTGAAGAATGATGTAATGTGAATCAGGACTGTAATATCAATTTAAACTGAGAGAATAAGAGAGCATTAAGCATTTTTGTCTTGACTATCCAACTCATCAGCACTATCTTGCTCTATATGTAAGTTTATCTTAGACTTGTGCTTTCTCTTAGAAATAGCTAGAAACTAGAAAGATTGGACTAAGTGTTTTTCTGTGATGTCAGAACTGTACTACGGAACTATTTTAAGTATTTTTCTGTGATCTCTGAACTCTTGACTAGCACGGTGTAGTAAAATGTATTGTCCTGTGTTTTGACTATTTGTTATTAAATATTTTAAACCCTGTAACTGTGGCTGTTTTTGCAGAGATAATTTAAGCTCTTTAGAGTACTTGCATGCCTTTGGTAAAATTGTACAAAGCCACTTCAATAGCTTTAGCCCTGGGCTATACTACCCATTGGATAATAATATTGCACAGTAATAATTAGATACCCTTTTAAGGGCCTCTGAGTAGCTGATAAATATTAGTGGGTGGTGGCAGCTGGTACTACCGAATAGTCTGGGGAAAAGGGGCACAGCTGGAAAACCTGTGCCAGCCTTCCTCAGGCGTGTCTGTGTGGTTGTATAAACTCTTCTCAAAGTGTGTGTGTGTGTGTGTGTGTGTGTGTGTGTGTGTGTGTGTGTGTGTGTGTGTGTGTGTGTGTGTGTGTCAGCTCCTTGGGAAGGGACACGAAGCACTGGTTGGACAGAGAGGGTGCTGGGGTTTTAGCTTGCCCATAAGGCTGAAATCTGAACCCTATAGCTGTGCCAGTGGGGAGTCTTACTGGGAACCTGGAGAGCAAGGGAGCGACCAGCCCTGGACTGACTGTGATCTCTGTGTGCTCTTAAGGGAAATTGCACTTTACTGTGTGTATTTGTTATCCTTTACTCCTATATGAGACACCCCTCATGGGGGTTAATTGGTGAGGATTGAGGCTCCTTGATTGCTGGGCCAGGGCATGGGCATCACAGTCTATGTCAAGCTTCATGCAAATAAGGAGTACAGACATGTGTCATGATCATTGCAATGAAGTATTCATTATATGGGTAGTACAGGTTAATACCACTCTAATTGTCAACATATTTGTCAACTGTCTATATGTTTAAGCTATGTTGTTGTGTTTCTTATGCAATTTGTTATTTTCTATCACATCACTGAGTACTAAATTCACTACATAATAACATATACATGACGGACTTCATATCCTTCAGAATATGTATGCTAATACTAAATATTTTATTCCAGCATCTTCCTAAAAAAGTGTATGGGAGCATAGATGATAAACTGTGTTTAGTGCTTAAGCTTCTCCATTACATTTTACTTTGTCGAGATATTTTGCACTTATAGGTGGGAAGGTATGACCAGGGTGGGATAATGGTAGACTACATAAAAGAATAAGCAGTATATTGTTAGTGAAATAACATATATATCCATTACTTTACGAGGCAAAATGTTATGAAAAAGAAAATGTTACTAATGTTAGAGATAATGCTGGATGCAAACCACATCAATATTTAAGCAGACCACATAGCAACTCATGGTTCAGTAGTAAAACTCACATATTTTAAGGGACAGTAACAATATTTTGATACAAGGGAGTATATATGCCTCAGACCTCATAACAGTAATGAGAAGTGAAACATTCCATATGGCATACATTCAACCCTGCATCCTGTTCAACGTCTAATAAAAATATTGTCAAGTCCACTCATATTGCTATCAGTCTTTATTTTTGTAGCAGAATGAAGTGAAGCACACTTGTGCAATGTGAACCATATTACTGCAGCTGAAGGTAAAATCTTCAATTTTTAGCATAAGACATCAAATGCCATTTACCACCATTTACCCTTGTTGCATGACGCCAAGTTTTGCACAAATGCTGAGGACCAAAATTGAGGCTTTGTTTTATATATTATTTCTGACCCTGTGTACTGTATCTGATTATATTTTTTGATCAGCTTAAATGCATGGAAAGGGATTGATAGGACTGTGGTGAAAATGGGGGACAAGCAGACAGTACAACACAGGGGAAGGAATAAACAAATGTACAGGATGGTGGTGGGAGAGCACCATAGCTATCTACTTCTTCACAAAATAAAACTGTACTTCTACAAATAGTTTGGTGAATTTGAATAGTTTTTACATCAAGCTTGTATGCCAACATCTTAATAATGTTGTGTGGCCAGGAAGTAAAATGAAAGGTAAATAAGTGGCAAATAAAACACAAATAGAAACAAAAAGCCACTTGTTGTACTGAGACTGGAAGGAATGAATGTGTTAAGTGTAACACAAATTTATTTGTCCAATTTTCATCCAAAGGACTTCATCAGAAAAAAAACTTTGCATTCAAATGTGAATCCTTTTATATAAAAAATAAAATAGGATTATAGAATAATTGAATCATAGTTCAAATTTTTAAAGGCGCATACTGTTAAAACAGAATAAAATGCAAGAAAAAATCATTATCCCCCACCATATCATTATATAAGCTTTCTAACTTTCATCCTTCTATCCTTAAGAAAGCACTTAATATAAATCACCTCATTTAAACCATGTTCTTGTTCAGATTGTAGCGTGATCTGCCACATAGCTTCTTTTTTCTCTACAAAAGTCTTATGGTCCCGCCTTATCTACTGGTACTTGTTCCAATACAAAATAAGATAAATTTGCAAAAATTCTTACATGAAATAGTGGGTATATAAAAGACATTATCAGGATTCTTATTTTTTAAATCATAAATATGCTCCTTTATCCTTGTATTGAAGGCTGTTGAGGTCATACCTTTGTAAAAGGCTTCAAATCCCATGCATATACTGATATAAACAATTCCAGTAGAAGTACAAGTAAATCTCTCACTGACTGTCAACAAGTACCAGTAGATAAAAGGGGGGGGGGTGATAAGAATTTTATAGAGAAAAATAAAACTATGTGGCTGATCAAGCTACAAGCTGACCAAGAATCTGGTTTAAATGAGGTGATTATTTATTTATGTATGTATGTATGTATGTATGTATGTATGTATGTATGCATGTATGTATTTATTTAATGACATTTGGTAAATGGAAAAGTCCGACTGGGTCAGAAACCCATTTTCAGTGGAGGCCTGGGAAGAAAAGTTCCAACAGTGATTAAAAAATTGACAATAACAGTAAACATATAACATCAAATTATAATTAACATTGGATAAATGCATGTGGTACAATAGGAGGTAGAGAAAATACATATTAATTTACATTTTGGATAGAAAAAAATAACACATAAAATTTATTTTTACAAAATATAAATAGGTTGGATTATAGGTATTAGAAAAAACAAACAGATGGTTCTAGAGATGAAGGGTTAATCTTTAAGCAAATTAGTGCAAGTGAAATGATTAAAAGGGTAGAAATAAAAGTGATGTTTAAATGTAAGGATACGTTGCTAGGGAGACTGTATGATGTGTTATTGTAGAGAGAGAGGGAAGGTTATGAGAGGGTGAAAGGAGAAACAATTAAAGTTCGTATGAAGATTAGGAGGGTAGAGACAAAGATGAAAGTAGAGAGACAAAGAAAAATAGGAAAGTGGGGGTTAGATTTTGGTTGTAGGGCATTGTAAGCTTACATTTGTTGGTATTATCTATAGTGGTAATGTTGTTTGCTAAATTGTTCCATAGCTTAGCTATGGCATTGGAGTACAGACAGTAGACAGCTCTTTTCTTGGGTTTGTGTACATTTATAAGTTGTTTGTCAGCAGAACAAAGATTTCTGGTGGAAATGTAGGTATGCAGAATAGGTTTTAAGGCAGGACAGCTATCAGGTATGTATATCAGTTTTTGTGCAATTGAAAACTGTAGGTAGTCAAGCTAGTGGGAGAATTCAAGCCAGTTTAGCTCTTTAAGAACATTGCAGTGGTGGGTGTGGTATGATGAGTCTGTAGCAAATTAATAATTTTGTAATAACACATCTGAAGTTTGGTTTTGAGTGTCACATGTAGGTTAGTAAAAATTGGAGCACTGTAAAGTAGGGAGGGGATCAAATAGGAATTTGCTAGTGTCTGTTTGGTGTTTAGCTCCATAAAGTTTTTGTGTCTATAAAATGTCCCTGGTTTGAAATAGCATTATGTATGTCTTGGTCGATGTTAGTTTGTTGTCTATGGTGATACCCAGTAGCTTAGCATTTGTTATGATTTCGATCTCTGTTTTGTTTTGGGAATAGATTTTAAATTTAGATGAGAATGTTTTAGGAGTTTAGTTTTGTTAGGGTTAAGCAGTAACTGTGCATCCTTTAGCCATAATTCCATTGAGTTACAGGCATTCTGTGTTTTCTGCAACAGATCTGGTATGTTGTTAGACGAGGAAATGATGGTGGAGTCATCAGCATATTAGCTTAATGTGCAATGGCAGGCAGTGTGTAGATTGATGAAAATATTGAAGAGGAGGGATCCGAGAATTGACCCCTGTGGGACACCAGTTTTGTTAGTCTGGTTCTGAGATAAGCAACCTTGCCATTTTACACATTGTTGCCTATTGGATAGGTAACTATTAAGCCATAATATAGAGGGTAGTAAACAACCTAATGAAAATAGTTGGTGAAGAAGTTTGTCACGTGAGACCATGTCAGATGCCTTTGACAGATCTAGTAATACTACAGAGGTCTATAGGCTGGAGTCTCTAGCCTTGTTGACTATATCTAAATGAGGTAATAGTGGTTGTAGTACTGTGTGCTGACCTAAAGCCATGTTGAGTGGATGTAAGGAGATTGTTATGGATAAGATAATTTAGCAATTGTATATCTATGCACTTTTCTAGCAGTTTGGCTAGAGGGTAAAGGATACAGTTGTGTCTGTAGTTTGTTAGTTCATTAGACTTACCTCATTTGTGCAAAGGAGTTATGATGCATTTCTTCCAAAGGGTAGGGACATGTGATTCCATAATGGATCGATTGATAAAAATGCTGACTGGATAAACAATTGAGTCAGCAGTGCGTTTTAAGTATCTGGCAGAAGACTGTCAGAGGATGTGGAACATGGTTTTAGTTTGAGAAAAAGTTTACAAAGTAATGTAGTAGATACTGGTTGCAAAGAGAATGGAAGTATTTCAGTATTAAGTGTTGATGGATTTAGGTTATCGGGAGAAAATGTATTCTTGTCCTTATTGGTTGTTTCAGGGAGGGTGAAATGGGATTAATAGTAGAGTGACAATATGTACTACAGTTAGAGTCTCTGACTGATTTATCTATTATGTGTATGAAGTGGTTATTAAACATATTATCCACTTCAGGTGGTGTTTTGTCTATGTTTGGAGCAAGAAGTTATTAATTGGTCTTTCAGAATAATTAATATTAAGTGCTTTCATAAGGATAGAAGGATGAAAGTTAGAACACTTATATAGTGCTATGGTGGGGACAATGATTCTTTCTTGTATTTTTTTCTGTGTTTTTAACAGTGTGTGCCTTTAAAAATTTGAATTGTGATTCAATTATTCTATTAATCTATTATGTTTTTTTATATAAAAAATTCACATTTGAATGCAAAGTTTTTCCTGATGAAGTCCTTTGAACAAAAAGTGGATAAATAAATTTGTGTTGTAATTAAAATTGCTCACATTCATTCCTTCCAATTTCAGTACAGCAAGTGGCTTTAAGTTGTGTGGTCAGTTTGACCAAGTCAAGTGTGTCAGACACACAAAAAACTGGAGAGCTTTGTTTTGTTATTTTTTTAGGAGAGAAAGGAATGGCATGTTTGTAAAAATTAATCAATGACTAGCTGTACGGAACTGTACTGAAAACTACCAAATCTCATAGATTCTCTCATCTGGGCACTTTTCAGAATAAAAGTCACAATTAACTTTTTTCATTTTGAATATGGGAATTTATTATGTAGTGAGCAACAGTATAAAACTGTTCACAATGGAGACAGCAGCACATATAAAGTCATATATATGTGAAATTGTCTCAAGTGGCAGTGTTGAACTGAATCAAACTGAATCTTCCATAAATGAAGACTGTAAACTGAATTGGATTGACTTCTGCAACTTCTGTAACTCAGCTAAACTGAACCAAACTGTACTGACTTCTGCAACTTCTGAACTGCTTTCTGTCTTGAAAGTATCAGCCTCATAATGTTAATCTTATCTGTATGTTTCCTTTGTCAATTTTATACTCCATCTTAAACTTGGTTCCCAAGCCTTGTACCATCTAAGATCTATTATTGCAGGTGCCTGATTTGTGAATATCTCCTAACTGTCTGTTTCTTTCTCTGTAAGCTTTTTTTGACACACAAGAAAATATTCTCTGGTTGTGTATGTCCTTAACATTATTTTGGCCTGATACATACATACATACATACATACATACATACATACAAATGGTTCAAGCATGGGCATTAATACCCTTCTAGCTTACCAATATACCAAAACACTTGTTCCCATAATAAATGTCCAGACTGTTCTTAAAAATATCTAAACTAGTAATTGCTTTAATGTAATTTGGTAGTCTGTTCCAAGCATCAGTTACTCTGTCAGAGAACCAATTAGTACATTTCTCATTCCTATAGAATCTTCTACATAGGTTATCTGATGATTCTCTAGTACTTTTTGATAACCCCAAACATTCCCAGAGGTAGTTATCCCTAAATGCCCTATATACCCGAATAAGATATATTCTTAAATATCCATAAGAGACACTGTACAAGTTCAAATATTTTAGTCTTTCATAATGACTTAGATTTTCACATCCATGGATGTCCTTGGTATATTTCCACTGTACTCTTTCCAGTTTATTCATACTTGTTCTCCTATAGGGTTTCCATATTGTTATTCCATACTCAAATTTGGGTCTAATGTAACTAACAAACAATGACTTCATTATGTTTGATTTCCTAGACTTTATAAATCTTTTTATACAACCTATAGTTCTATAATTATCATTAGCCAATTGACTGATATGATTAGCAAAACTCATAGCTGAATCTACCCATATACCCAGGTCCTTAAATGAGTCTACAGTTTCAATCACTGTGTGCTGTATTAAATATTCACCTTTCAGTTTATGTCTCCCAAATCTCATATGCTTAGTTTTTGATGTATTTATCAACATATTATTCTCCTGTGCCCAAATGGTCAATTTAGTCAAATTATTTTGCAGTCATGCCTTATCTATAACACTTGTAATCAGTTTACCCAATTTCAGGTCATCACACATAGACTGTAGAACACCTCAGATGAAAAACTAAGGTCAGAAAGATACAATCTAAACAAGTAAGGGCCTAGGACAGAGCCCTGTGGGACACTTTGACTGTAACCAAGGATTTCACCTGTCCAGTTGGTGTGTGATACTTGCCATGTCCTATTTGTAAGATGTAAGCTATCCATCTTATCAACAGTATATCAATGCCTAGTTGTATAATTTATCGATCAGTGTTTTGTGTATGACCCTGTCAAATGCTGAGGTTAAATCTATATAAATCACATCACAGCACAATTTTACATTCATAGCTGTTATTACAGTGTTTTAGAACATCATATTACAGGTGGTAATAGATCTATTTTCAACATATGCATGTTGAATTATGGTTTCAAGTCCCAACCTATCCATTTCTGACAATAACTTATCCAGTATTACATTTTCCATTATTTTTCCACAACGTGAAAGTAGACTTAAGGGTCTATATGATTCTGGGTCTGTCCTACTCCCCTTTCCTTTAAATACAGGTTTAATAAGTGCATGTCTCCAATCTTGAGGAATCTCCCCATATTTATATGACCTAGTGAGTGATAGATGTAATGGTAGTGTAAGTTCTTGCTGAAGTGTTCTCAAGTCAATGTTACTTATTCCTTCTCCTCCCTGCAATTTGTTTGGATCGACTTTGCACAGTTCTTTTTCAATATAATCCAATTTGATTTCAGTATCTGGGATTACCTGGATGTCACTAGGACAACTTACCACCCCTTTTATGGAGCCAAACTGTTTTGCATAAGATTTTGTAAATATATTTATAATCTGTTGTGCCTGAGAATACATTTTAGAATATGCACACAGTTTATCAATTTGTGTATCTTTACTCCTTCCACATCTTATGTATCTATAAAAAGGTTTCCTATTATGCTCAATATTTTTATATAAATTTTCTTCAAATTTTTCTTGACCTTTTCTAACACTATGCTTAATCTGTTTATCCAGGTTGTTTATTTCAGTTTTCAAAGTTGTAGTTCGGCCTCTCTTCCATTTCTTATATTTTTTGACTCTCACCTTAATCAGGTATCTTGTTCTTATGGAAATATATCCCCTGATGTTGCGTGCCTAGATCCTGATGTTGAACATTTTTTTGACTTTTTGCACTAAAACAATTTCTCTTTCAAAACTTTCCATATTCCATCTGCAGTTTTTCCACTGAACACCTCACTCCAGTTAGTTTTATATTGTAACTGTTTTGCTTCCCTATAATCTGTATTTAACCTTCTGTGCATTGTCTTAGATTTCACTTTGGCAGAATTATCTAGCAACAAATTAACCTTAATAACCCCATGATCACTGCACATCAATGGTGGTAAAACTTGACTTAAAGTTACAGTAATTTCTTTGGGAACACAAACAATATCTAGTATATTCTGTCCCCTGGTAGTTTGTTTACAATCCGAAGCATTTTTTGTTCCTGAATATACTCTGTGAATAATTTCTTTACTAATGTTGTTGAATCAATATTATTCCAGTTTATTTCTGGTAAATTTAAGTCCCCAGCTAATATTATTCTTCCTTCCTGTGTTTCACGTAAGAAATGTATGAATTCCTCTAGGTCATCTGTACTTGACTTTGTGGTCTATACACTCCAACAATTGTTATATGTTCCAGGGTTGTCTTTATTGTCACAGGTACACAGTCTATAGTATTGGTGTTATCATTGAACATGTAATAATCACAGGTTTCATAGCTATCTTTAATCCCTATCATAACACCTCCACCTGATTTTTTTGCTAGAATGTCAGTTACAGTAAAAACATATACACCCTGTCAGGATTGGTTTCCAGTCATTGTTCTTTAACCATGTTTCACAAACAATAACATCAATCTTGTGGGAATGTAGCAAATTTTCTAATAAAAAAACTTTATTATTAATGCTCCTAGCATTAACAACTATCAGAGATGCATCAAATGTTGCTATCTGTGAACTGTTACATTTCTGACCTGGCAAAAATCCTGGCTAATGTTTGTCAAATATTGCAAAATATCTGCTGCAAAAATTTCTCTTCCCTGATCTAGACAAATGCACACCATCCTGTCTGAACACATTTGTGCCCAAAGGAAGGCTTGGATGCTTTACACATTTCCATTTTTTAAAACAGGACATTTTTTCCGTGTAGGAGTTTATCCAAAAAACTTTTCATTCACAGTGACCTGATTATCCTTTCTATAGGTGATTTGTGAAAAATATGTCCTAATACCAGTACAAGCTATACTATCTAGGAGGGCTGTCAGTTCCCTACTAACAGTCAGAGAATCTTTGTTGGTGACATCATTTGTACCAACATGAATAAAAACAGATCCATACTTCCTTACATTAAGGCAATGGTTATTTATAGAAACACTTTCTACTGAAATTACATTTACTTTACTTGTAAAATATGAAAAGTAAAATGAAGATATAGGCCTGCTTTAAAATGGTTATATTTCTAAGTCTATGTAAAGACAACACCGTATTTATGTAGAATCTATTCTAATAAAGTATATTTACATAAAAATGTATTTAATTAAAATTAACTCTTACAATGTTGAGAAAGGTGCTTAGAAATAAGAGAGTTGGGTAGAGAGGGTAGATTAAGTAGCAGGTACAGGCATAAAGGAAAGGCAAGACTGACAGGGATGGAGTTACACACAAAAAGTTGAGGGTCATCATGACTGGGAATCAGCAGGGGACATCAGAGGTGCATTGACATCCAGCAAGAGTACAGCAAGAATTTAGTTGTCACTCTCAGAACTGTCAGGGTCTATATCAGATAGTCGAAGTTCCATTACTATGAACACCTAATGGTCGCACCATTATGTTCGAAGTTACGGAACTTTGACTACGTAAAAAAAAAAAATACAGGGGAGAAAAAAATAAATTGTTGTAAGCAAGGGGGCAACCTCTCCTGCACCCCCACACCCCCCGCTACTTAAATATACCAACTCCGAGATTGCACCACATTGAAGTGAATGGAAACCTCCACTTATGGAGATTTCCATTCAAATGCTCAAACTTTTACAAATTCAAATGTATGGTCTCGACCCTATGTAGTTTGAACTTGTAAAAGTTCGACTACATGATAGGAACTTGAACTGTCATCGTCTCCTGTCACAGACCTCTGAGGCAGTGTCAGACAAGGCATCAACTTGACTATTTAGTGCAGGAATTTTACAAATTTGACAATGCATGCACCACAACTCTCTCTATTCTATCCTCCACCATACCTGTCAGATTCTGGCAGGTAATGTAATCACCACCTTCACTAGCACTACTCCCAGTGGGTACCACTGCACCAGCCCCCAGCACAGAGGTACCTGATGCAGTTGGAGTAGGTAGTGCAGGGGTTGTAGAGGCAACACTGACAGATTGTGATCCAGACATGCTGGGTGTCTGTGCTGCGTATGATACTGTCATCACTATCACTTGTGGAGGTATAGCAGTCCATTTGCCAGTTGCCATTCCAGCTCCACATGCTATTGGTCATTTGTGTTGCAGCAGGAATTTTGTTGCAAATTAAAAAAAAAAATGCTATCCTTTGGCACATCCACATATAAGCATGAACTCATACATGTGTCTTAAAAGACATATTAATCTCATTGTTATTACAAATAATAGGAAAACAGTTTTGTGACTGTTGCATATATGATATATGCATTTCAATTAAAGAAATGTCCTTATACAATTATTGCCGCTTACTGATTGCAGAACACTGATTTTATTTTATGCCATAAACACCAGTTGCTGCTGCTTGGATTTGAACCCACACAGCTACATTGATTTACACATTACCTAATGCAATGATCAAGAGATATTCAAGCAGGCATGTATGTTTGATATATATACGTACGGTGATATATATATGTACGGTCCCAAAACTTGGACCGTACCACAAAAGGAGGGGGAGTATCAATATTCGTCAAAGATACCCACACCTCCAGGTTGGTGGCACAGCACGAAGCATCAGACACTATCCATGTGCAACTAACAGTGGGTAAAACTGCCTTCCAGTTTATAGCCTTCTACAGACCATCCTCCATAGGTATCACAAGGGATAAGAAACTAAGAGTAATGCTACTCAACGCCAGAAGTCTAAACCTCAAGATGCATGCACTCGAAACTCTGCTTAGCATGGAGAACATTGATATCTGTGCAGTAACAGAAACCTGGTTCAAGGCTCCTGAGAGCACCCCAGCACTACCAGGTTATACCTCATACCATGCTTTTCGGCCCCAAAACTTGGACCGAACCACAAAAGGAGGGGGAGAATCATTATTCGTCAAAGATACCCACACCTCCAGGTTGGTGGCACAGCACGAAGCATCAGAGAATATCCATGTGCAACTAACAGTGGTAAAACTGCCTTCCAGTTTATAGCCTTTTACAGACCACCCTCCCAAACCCAGGAACCCCACTTGGCTTTCCCGAGAACACTGGAAAATATGAAGGTCTCTCCAAACACCATTATATTGGGTGACTTCAACTACCCAAACATAGACTGGGAGCATTACTCTAGCTCCAACACCCTAGCCCAAAGGTTCCTAGAATTTATAAACTCAAATGCTATGGAACAACTTGTTACCATTCCCACAAGAGGGGAAAACATACTGGACCTGATCATCACCAACATGGGGACTCTATGCTCCAGACCAGAAGTGTATCCCTCACTGGTAAGATCAGACCATAAACTAATCTCACTGGATATTCACATCCCGACTCCACCCCCTGCCCTGAAAACCACAGTGAAAAACTTCTCTAAAGCAAATTTCACACTCCTCAAAACTGAGGTGGAATCCTTCAAAGCCCCGGGGCCTGTGGAAAATATGGCCCAGACCGCAGAATCCTTTATAAACGCATTCTATGAACACCTTCAGGAATGTATGGATCATGCAATCCCAAATAAAACCAAGACCCAATCCTCCAAAGGCAGATGTCCTGTCTGGTGGACCCCAGCCATAAACAAACTATACAACAGAAGGAGGAAGCTACTACATGATAGAGCAAAATCCCAAAAAGGGAAGGCATCTCTGATCAGTATTAGCAAAAAACTACGGGCACTCATAAAATCGTCTAAGGCCAGCTTCGAGAGAAAAATTGCACAGGACACTAAGGATAATCACAAGGTTTTCTTTAGTTATGTTAGGAACCTGGGTGGGAATTCCCAGATATGCTCAGAATTAGTCCAAAATGATAAAAAATACACCGAACCCACAGACATTGTCAACATCCTAGCTGACAGGTCCCCCCCCTCCCCACCAAAAGGGCAAATATTTATCCCAGCAGAGTGCTGCCCCCCTGACATCTCAGATGCTCAGGTAAGAGCTTCCCTCTCCAAAGCAAAAAACGCAGCATCAATGGGACCAGACAGTGTCCTGGGCTGCATCCTACATGAACTCCAAGAAGAGCTAAACCCAAACATAAAACTACTGTTCAATCTCAGCCTTACTACAGGATATGTACCCAAAGAGTGGCGTACAGCAACAGTGGTCCCTCTCCACAAAGGTGGTGCCTCAACGGATCCTGGAAACTATTGCCCCATAAGCCTGACTAGCTTGGTCTGCAAAGCTATGGAAAGGATCATCATGGACCTCATAAATAAAGATATTGGGGACCTACAGACACTGGATCCTACCCAGTCGGCTTTGTTAAGGGCAGATCCTGCCTCTTAAACCTGGTTGATTTCTTTGAAACAGTCACCAAGGCCATTGACGAGGGGAAGGTGGTCCACACAGCCTACCTGGACCTCGCAAAGCCTTCGATACAATACCCCACTCAGGCATTATAGATAAGCTCACCAGCTTAAATATAAACCCCTATGTCACTAGATGGGTTGCAAACTGGCTCAAGGACAGAACCCACATGGTTAGAATTGCTGGAGCCATGTCAGACTCCAAACCAGTTACAAGTGGCATCCCACAAGGCTCAGTCCTGGGACCTCTCTTGTTCGGTATATATTTCTCGGAGGTACAGGCAAACACAGAAGGACTGTGGCTGACTAAGTTCGCAGATGACTGCAAACTGGGCACCATAATCGACTCTCCAGCTGACACAAGCATCCTCCAAAAGGGCTTCATAGAAACAGACAACTGGTGCCAGAGCCATGGCCTCAAGCTAAATGCCAAAAAGTGTATAGTCATCCCCTTTGGCAAAAACAAAGTGCCCACAAATTACCACATAGGTGGTAATCCATTAAGTACAGAAGAAGTAATTAGGGACCTGGGGACCCAAGTTGATAGCAATCTCTCATTTCACAACCACATGGCCAAAGTGGTTAGAAAAACATTTTATATAGCCCACCTAATCATGAAGGGATTCACATCTAGATCAGGGGTGGTCATCGTGCCACTTTACTCATCCCTCATCAGGCCCATAATTGAGAACAATGCCCCTTTTGGGATGTACCTTACCAGACACCTGCAGCAACTTGAAAGACCCCAAAAGTACCTCACCAAGAGGATCATAAGGCTCAAACAGATGCCATATGCTGCCCGGTTAAAGAAACTCCAGCTCTACTCAGTGGCATACTGCCTGCTCAGAGGTGATCTGTGCCTGACATATAAAGCCATGTCCAACCCAGAATTAATGGACATGCTACACCTCAGAAAATCCAAATCCCATCGAGCTACGTGCTCGAGAGACTTGAACCTCAGCACTGAAATAAATAGTTCATGCTGGAGGGACAGATTCATAACCCAGAGGCTCCCTTCACTCTGGAATAAAATCCCAGTCCAGGTTAGGCATAGTCCCTCATTGACTCTCTTCAAGAGGAATCTTGATGAGTGGATGGGAGATCGTAGGTTTACCCCAGGTATCACTTCTGTGTCACTGTTAGACAGAGGCACAGTATACTAACCTCGAAAAAGGGCATAGCAAAATTAATTTAAAATGGGTGGCGAAAGCCCAACACACTCTGGCTAGGCTTATAAATGCCCTAGGGCAGATAGCCTAGTATGAACCTATGAACCTATGAACCTATATATATATATATATATATATATATATATATATATATATATATATATAAGGTATGCCTATTCAGTTGTTTGTGTGTCAGCCTCAAATGGACAGATGACCTTCAAACTGATGAAGTGAATTGCAATTCTGGTGCATTATGAAATGACCATCATTCATACCTGAACTGTACATACCCTATGTCTCTCTGAGGTACTGCTATCTCTGATGATTGCCTCCATATTCTTATCTATGTCTTCACAAGATGCCCAGCACAGAAAAAAAATGAAAACGTATTTTGGCAAATCATGGCATTATATTGACTGGTGAAGGGCCACATTATTTACATAACTGAGGTGAGTTATGGGTTTTAAAACATTTCTCTCATTGGTCAAGGTGATTCTGCTTGCACCTGTCCATGTCAATGTAATGAGGATATTGCTCATCAGTACTTGGAATGCCAGTAGCACTGGTGACAACCTTGGCCAAACTATTCCAAGCCTAAGCTTTATACTGGTACTTGGTATAATCCTGCTGCAAGAATCTACATCTGTATCACTTTACAGGGAGTTCAACAAAGGTTTGGACTCCTCCTGACACTATATTTTGGCTCTAAATGGAGCACTACCATCACCATCATCTGGCATGTCTTCTCAAGGATATCAGGAAAAATGGCAGGAAATCATCACCTAGTTCATATCTTGCTTGCACTAGCCTGTGTGCAATGAGGGACAATGCTGACAATTACATTTGCATGATATAAAGCATGCAAATATATTTCTGCAAAGTTTATTTCAGGTGTGGAATGTGGCAGTGAGACATTGCCATGCATGCTTCTTATTGTGTGTATAAATGTTTTACAGTGATTTCATCAAATATTTTTTATTAATAAGATCTGAGTTACATTTGAAATGCTACATTGGCACCTTTGGCCATGCTCTCTAGTATGTTGCATGGCAACCATAAATAGAAACTTCTGGCAAACAAATATGACATGACATTGTCAATTGCATTGGTGTCATTCAGTATTGTTATTAGATTAACTTACTTTAAGTAGAACATAATCCCTTGGTGGGACATACAGTTTAAAAACTGTCACTTATAACACCTGGGAATCTAGCTTATGACAAAGAAAATACTATGGTCAGTGTTATAATTAACACATTTGAGGACAGAGGGCATTTAATTTATTTGGCATTCATTATGCAGACTTGCTTTGCATGATCAAGTACAATAAAAGAGTAAATGACAAGACTTTATTCTAACCCATACATTAAAGCAATTTGTAACCTGGAGTCAAACCCAGCATTTCTTGTGCTGTCCTCAGACCTACTTGATTTAACATGTTGAGCCACAGAGAAAGTTGCATAACAGGTGTATTTACTACACTCAGTTCTGTTCAGAGTGCCAACTAGAACACCCTAGCACCAGTCTCATTTGCTCAACGTATGGCTAAGTCTTTACACATTCAAAATACATTTTTGAGTTTTTGCCTTGGGAATGAAACTGTCATTCACTGATAGTGACCACTGACAGTCATCAGTTCACAATGCCAAATGTCTTAAAAGGATGGAGCCAAGAAAAAAAGAAAAAGCAACATGAATCATTGTGATGATTTCTTAATTTTGTGATCTTATATCTTTAGAATGTTGAGATTGAGGATCTCTACTTTCAGACAGAAATCACTGTCCATATATCTGAACTGTGAAATCCTGACATTACCATGAAACATTGACAAGATTAACATTGCTTGTATCATCAATGTTTACATTATGATTCAGAGAAAGCACAGTACATATACTCAGCTTTATAACTCTGAAATATTACATTTAGAGAGCACTGTACCCATGTTCTCACACATGTCCTTTGTCCTTTCACAGTAGACATCTTGCTGAATCTAATGGTTGCAAATGTTATGCTAGTGAAGCACATGATTCTACAAAGAAATGTCTGAAACATAAGTGTGTATTTTCCCCTTTCTTTTGTCTGCATTAATAATTTCTGATGCATTTGTAACATGATTGTATTATATTTTATGCAATGATTTTAACTTATTCTGTCTGTATGTTTATGTTATATTTACTCAGTATGACTTGCAGACACGTTTTTCTCAGAGGCACATTTTCTAATAATATTTTACTAAAATTGTTATAAAGGTTTTCTTTTAAATCAGTTAGTCTATTTTCTCTGACACACCCCTGTAAGAGTACTTATCATTAGCAGGAGTGCTAAAGACTTAATTAGATGTGCACTACTGTTAATGAGTCACACTTGCAAGGCATTAGCTAGCCACAGTTCTAAATACTCTCTGTTGTACTGCTAGGGTGTGTACAAGAATCCTGTAGATCCTCACACCATGTTTACCTGCCCAGTACCTGAAGTCGATTGAGTGATCTGGGTGTGATGATGAGCTGACCCTTAATTTACATATTCCACATGACCTAATGGGTTAATCTACATGATATTAGGAGATCCTGGAACTTTGAAACTCCCGTCATACTAGGAAGGACTTCTTAGATTTTTCCAAGGGATTCAAAACCAAACTACTTCTGCTGACTGTTTAGACTTTCTACATTTGCATACATTTGGGAGAACCATCTTATAATTTCTGTCAAAGGTTATGTTCTCTAAAAGTACTGCTTATAGTATTATGTTAATATGTCTTTTGTTGTGAAATGAGTTATGTTTACACATTGTATGTTGCATCTGTACTGAAGATATACCTGTTGCTATTGTGATGATCATCTTGTTCTATTTCATGTGTCCTGGAAATTTTTCTTTGAGGGTGTAAGCACATTATTAACTTTAGAAACTTATGAAGGTAAAAGTGACATTTTGGAAAATGTTCAATGCTAATTCTGTTCTATATGCCTGACATAACTTTTTTCCATTATGAAGCGGTGTAATTGCCATTGTGGGAGCTTCAGTCATTGTACAAAATATTGCTTTTTATTACAAAAAATGAGTGTTGTCTATACTTTGCAATGTTCAGTTTGCAAAGATAGTTTAACAGTTACTATTACAATGATCCATGCCTTCTATTTCATAATAATTGTTTTCCGGAAACTTTCTCTGAGGCTGTTGAAACATGTCTGACTTGAGAAGATTATTGTAAGTTAATATGGCATTTAAATCATTGCTTTCTACAAGTTTATAGTCAGTCATGAAAAAAGCAGAGTTCTTGAGTATCCAATAACAGTATACTTGTTTTATAGGACACTTCCCTGTACTCTTGAAACAAGTATTGTTGTCATTGATTTCAAAGGCAGTTTGCTGATGTTCTGACAAAAGGTACATAAATAAAACCAAGGCAGCAAGGTGGCATCTACAAGCTGACATAATCTGATAAGCATGACAGTGAAATGGTCAGCATATGGTGTGCAGAAGTGGAGTTATTAAGGAGTGTCTGCAAAAAATTTAGAAAAATATGGTAATTTACATGTTTACATTAATAATGCAAAACAGAGTACTATCCTGTCTTTCTGGGGGTGGTGTATTTAAGTAGTAGATAATAAAAAATAACATTCAAACATTATGTGTAATGTGAATACATTATGAGATACAGTAAAGCAGTTATGATCATTGCCTATATTTTCATAACTGCATTAATTTCCTTTAAGTTGTATGACCTACAGATGAACAAATGATGCAATCATATACAAAACATTGAGGTACACAGTGTTGCCAATTATACTTGCCATCTAACATAAATTGTTTTGTAGATTAATAGCGTTTTGAAAATTTGTGAAATTATAACTATGAAATATTACCTTTAGTAATATGCATAATTTGCACAGATGTTGAAGTATCACAAAACAGCAGTATGCTATACCCTGCTGACATACATTATAGGAAGGCACTTGAACAAGTGAAGAATTCCTCACTGGCATCTTCAATCTTATTTACATACTTACATAGTTATAATAATTAGTTTCAACATAGCTGTAGTATTTTTGGCAAAGAAAATATAGTTTTTCTTTCACAAATCTGTAATATAAAATCAGAATCTATCGACAGACCTTTGATATTAATACCAGTGTACAGCCAATTGCTATGTTGTGTTGTTGTGTTAGTGTATAGCCAATTGTTGACTGAACAGTTATCATATTTTACATTTTTTGTAATGTACATCATCTATCGGATGTTATAAATCTAATGTGTGATTTCAGTAGAGAATTGTGGAGAAAAGCTGTCGGGAAGCAAGTGGGATCCTGGCTTAGAAGATATCAGGAAGCAAAGGTATTATTAATTAGCCTCCTGCTGTTCAAGATTAAATGAGTTAAGAAACTGTTTATTGCTAATGCTGATCTATACCCTGAATTTAAAGTTTTTTTTTTACTTATGAAGTTGTGCTATCGGTATGATGGGGGGTTATGGAGGACTTTACAAGTATTAGTTAGATGTTTGCATTCAGATATCATCAGCAACATTTATTAATGGTGATGCTTGCATAATTATTTGTTTTCTGCCCAGTATTAGAGCAACTTGTAACAACACAGTCCATGTTGGGTTGTTGATATTTTTTATTTTTACTCCACTATGTGGATGTTCATAGTTTCCTAGGTTCAAAGGTTCATAGGTGTTTACTTGGCTAATGACCATAAAGATATTTTTAAGCCTAGCCATGCATCCCAAATTTCTGACAGGTTTTGGTACCCTTGATAAGTGTAAGCAGGAGATTGGGAGTTGAAACATTTATAAGCAGGGGCCTGGTATGAACAAAGTACAGGTTGCCTGTGTCTATTAGAGACATAGGTGTCAAGCCAGGGATGAATTTCCTATTCTCTTTCCAATTGTCCAATTTACTCTTGAATTGGGTTAAGGAGGAACTCTGCTTCACATAGCTGGGCAGCCTATTTCAGAGAAGGGGTAGACTCTGGGATACATACCTGTCTCTCCTGTAGGTAGTACTTATATCACAGGCAGGGTTGTAGCACTTAAACTATCATCCTCAGATGCTGAGAATGAGGTAATAGTCCAGGCTGTCCATCTAAACGGATCATGCATCTTAGAGAAACACTTAGCTGATAAACCCTTTTGTGACCATATCAATGATGTGAATGCTGTGGGTGGCCATGATTGTGACTATAAAGCTACCAGATTTAGGGACAGTAACATGACAAAGAATGCTATGCCTAGAGTGAGGGTTGTTACATTGGAATTGAGAACTAGTCGGTGTGGGCCTGCTACTGAACCACCACTCTCTGAGATGAAGGAGATCCTGTTGACTGTAAGGGATCCAGACAGCTCAGAGGAGTTACCCAGTGCTGTGCTGGATGTAGAGGCAGAGGTGGAAGACAACCACTGGGTGTCCACTAGTGATGCTCCAGGTATGCCATTTATATATTTATAATCTCAAGAATACTCTTATCAATTTCTCAATAAAATTCTGTTACATGTAGAGGAGCATATCTGATTTCTGTATATCCTAAAGGAAAGAGTTACCAACATGCAAAAAATGCTAGGACAGAGCAGATTGCCATGAGATTCTGGGGGCCTTAAACTACACACACACTAAAATAAAAACCCACCTGGTGAACAGGGAAGAAGTTATAGTACATAAACATAAAAGGCTATCACTCTATCAACTGTCAGATGGTCTGTAATACACAAGGTATCATCTATAATATGTGTGCAGCTACCCTTAGCAGTTTCCTCAATACCTGTGACCTGTACCTAAGGTTTTCTAGGTGTAACTTCCATCAAGGATTTCTAGTGGGGATGTAGGATATGCACTGGAACCTTGAATCATGACTTCCATGACAAACCCACACAACCACACAGAGCAAGATTACAACACTGCACATACTCAGACTAGAAATATCATAGAGCGTGTTTCTGATGTTTAGCTACATCTTATAGATTCATAGATTCATACTAGGCTAACTGCCATTTATGGGCCATTTTAAACCTAGCCAATTACTCTATGTGAGAATCAAACCCTGCACCTTGTGTTTGTAAGGAAAACAGGTAAACATGTTAACCATTATGCCAACCTGCCATGTCTAACTGGGGTAGTACACACACACACACACACACACACACACACACACACACACACACACACACACACACACACACACACACACACACACACACACACACGCACACACACACACACACACACACACACACACACACACACACACACACACACACACACACATTGTTACTTCTACTGCTACTAAGGATGCAAAATGTAAAACACTCATGCTACTAAGTTCTGAAAATATAATGCACACACACTACTATGGACATAAAATATAATGAACAGATACTACTAAGGACATAAAATGTAATGCACACAGGTTACTAAGGTTGAAAAATGTAATGCATACAGAATGTGTTCTTAAAGAAGAAATTCAAGTTTTGTGGGCCCCCCCCCCCAATGCATTGGGCCTTCCCAAGCCAGCAGACCATAGGCAAGTCACTTAGTGCTGGATCTGGCTCTGGCCTAAGCTGAGGGTGGCAGATGTTGAATATTTGCACTGTAGTATCCCTGTCCACCTCATAGTAATTCATTATTTCCTTCTCATGAAGCCCATGGTAGATCAAACATTGTCTAAATGCTCCATACCTTCTAGTCCGAGGTCCGGCAGCAGCAGCACTTTATATAAAAGCCATCTGTCTCTGTATGCATGTGCATGTGTGTGTGTGTGTGTGTGTGTGTGTGTGTGTGTGTGTGTGTGTGTGTGTGTGTGTGTGTGTGTGTGTGTGTGTGTGTGTGTGTGTGTGTGTGTGTGTGTGTGTTTGTGTATCCCTGGTCATCTGAGATATGCTCAAAGTAGCTATAATTTCTGGAGCTGTCTGTTGAGGAAAATGACTAGCTGCTGTTTTCTGCTCATCATTCTGACTTTGTGATTTGTGTAAGGCAACCTGGAATACTTTAGATTAAGCTGTCTGTGTGGAACACAGGTGAAGTGCAATACATGGTATTCTTGTTTTATCGCAATCAGATGTCTGAATTGAACACAAAAGTTGCTTTAACTGCTGGGTGGGATTTGGAGTTGGTTGGGTAAAAGTAACTGACCTGCTTATCATTTACTCAGTTTAGACAGTCACTATATTTGACTTTGCAGGACTGGTGTGCATTTGTGGAAAGTAAGACTGACAACTAAACTTCACAACTGATATGCACAACAAAGTAAGTATTATTGCTGTGGTTGCCTGTGGAGGAAATATTTTCTGTCTGCTGTTGTTTGCTCATTATTTTGGCTTTGAAGGAATAAAGATTTGTGTAAAGCTTACTTGGAATATTTTAATATGTTGCAACTATTTGTATGGCGCAAAGGGGAAATGTATTACTTGGCCATCCTCTTTTATTACTATGAGGTGTCTGGCATGTACACAGAAGTGGCTATAACTGTTTAGTGAGGGTTATCTTCATGAAAGTATCTGAATATATTATCCGTATTGTTCATAATGTCATTTGCTCAATTTAAACCATCATCTATAAAAACATGAATAAATAAATAAAATAAAACATAAAATGCTTTACAGAACATCCATCCCTTCAGAGCTTCTGGGGACTTGGTAGACCTCACACCCCAAGGCTGTACATTTAGATTCTGACACAGGCTCAGTAGCGAACTCTGCCCTGAACACCACCTAGTCTATAACCAGCCGGTTTGTTCAAAGGTGTGCACAGAAGATCTCTGTAGCTTATGTGGGGGTTGGGAAATGGGAGGGGTATCTGATGGCCTCTCTACCCAAGGCCAGTAATCAAGGAGCCTCAGTACTCACCACTGACACCATTGAGAAACAGCCACTAAAAACAGGAATAGATTTACACAGTATTTTAGGATGCATTTTTCTACAAGCACAGTTCCCCCCAAGAGCACACAGGGAACAAACTCCAGACCTGTTTCTCAAGATACCAAACAAATTCACTTTAGACCTCCATGTCCCACTTCCAATTAGCCAACACACCCACATCTGGGTATTTGATTTTCACACACACACACTCCTGGAAAAGTATAGATTTACAAGCTGTACCCCTTCTTCCCAGATTATAAGGTAACCATGCTGCCACCAGTCAACTACTCTCAGGCTTTTACAAGGGTATCCAATTATACTGAGTAAAATCAATACTGATATCAATGATAGAGTGTAATCAAAGCAGCAAGGCTTTTCAGAGCGGCCACAGCATCACTAAAATAAGCACAAGTACTCTCAAGATGTTAAAAGTATTCTCAAAAGACCAGCCACAATGAAAGGTATAAAAATATTTAATAATAAATAATAAAAAAGAAAACATGAGAATACTAAATATCTAAGTACAATAAACACCTGAGTTTCAATCACAGGAGAAATAAAAATAACACAGCTGAACCAAAGTCAAACAGATGCAGAAAAACAATACTGAGCAAATCTCACTGTATTTCCTGACTGTCTAAATAATAACTGTTACCTAGCTAACTTAATTAATACAGCAAGGCAAGATTAGATGCTGGGATGCTTTCTTCCACAAAGCAAGGTGATGAGCTTCCAAATAACTGAACTGAAATAACTCAACTATCTGACTGTGATAGCTGTCATAAAACTTTATACCAGGTTCCAAAGAAAACAAAATAAAACAAACTTCTGTGAGAGTTCCATCCTCTCAGTGCTGTTCATGGAATGGCATTACATTTGATCACTTGACTCTGGTACAGTACACTTTGCTAAGATCTGTTGCAGTATCTGAAAATTGCAGAACAATTTCAAAAACTTCTACTCTTCCCTTCCAGAATTCTTGTTTAAACATATACATTTAATCAGTTATAATAACACTGTTGCTACATTTTTGACACAAGCATCTGTAAAAGTCAACATGATAGTCAAATGACACAAAATTATTTACAAAACTCCATATAACTGTGCTGGCATATGTTACACATGCACTGCCCTGTTCTCCCTGGCACAGATGACAATACTTCACATTATCACAGGGGGTCATGTCATTATTCATTTTAATTTCCTCCAAAACATACAGATGTGTACATAGTTCACTAAATCTTGCATTGTGCTGGGGACAGTGTGGTCATTATTCTTTTACATTTCCTTACAATCTTTAGGAGTGTGCACAAGGGCTCAGATGGAAATACGGCTGTGATCATTATTTTTCCCAATTCTCACAATAAAACATTACATGCATTTACAGATGGCTATGTTTTGGGGTAGGTAAAGAAGTATGCTGTTTATGTAAGTCTGACAGAAACAGATTGAAGTATTTTAAGTTCTCTTTGATTTTTCAACTTTGTCCTAGTCTGACATCATATATATATATATATATATATATATATATATATATATATATATATATACATTCAATGTCTGTCTTTGGGGGGTATGACAGCAACGGGTTCCTATTACATTGTTGAACTTCCAGAAGGTCGAACACCAGATGTTTGAACTTGGAAGATTGAAATGTAATAACATCAAAACATCAGAACAGCAAATTTTCTCCCTGGGAAAAAAATTGCTGTTCCTGAAAACACACACACAACACAAGCACACCAAAAACCTTATAAATCTACACAACACATACATGCACAACTACCTATTCACTAACCTTAACCCAAACCATAACCCTAAGGTCTGTCACTATTGTACACTTACCTTTCCCATGCCCTAACCCTAAAGTCCGTCACTATCGCACACTTACCTTACCCGCACCCTAACCCTAAAGTCCATCACTATTGCACACTTACCTTACCCCGTTCCGTAACTTTCATACCACATTGGAGAAAATGTCAAAGCCGCAGAAATGTCCAGCCAAATTCTTTCCCTGGGAAAGAATTCAGACTTCCGCGGCTTCGACATTTTCACCTTTCGAACTTCCAGGTTCAAACATCTGGTGTTCAGCCTTCTGGAAGTTTGATTAGGTAATAGGAACCTGACAGCAACAACTTGAAATATATAACTGTTGCCAGTTGTACCTTAATTTTCATCCTAAGCTATATCTAGCACTAGAAAGGGATAGCCTTAAGGTGGCTATTTTTTATGAGAGGGTATGGAAGCATAAACAATTCTCAAGTATGATTTATGATATGTATCCTAGCAAACATTTGTCTTCAGAACTGAGCAGTAAGTCTTGGATACAACTTATTTATTCCTTGAAAAAAAAAAGTAAGACTGGATTTCTTTCCTTATTTGTGTGTTGTGTTCAGGTAATCATTTGGAAAAGAGTTGGAAAAAATCTGTATAATGCACTTCAGAGTGTGTATATTCCCCCATGGCTTCTGGGGGCCAAGTAACCTCCAGACCCCGGGTTTAATGCAGTTATTTCCTGCACAGTTATTGAAGTTTAGTCTTGGTAAAGTAGGGAGAATTGAAAGGGTGCAGGAAAGAGCAAAATTGATTGAGTAACTCTGCATTCCTTTCTTTAATCATGATTTTTGTTCAGGCAATCATTGGATGGAAAGATTGTGTATAAAAACTCTGAAATGCACCTCAGAGCATCGAGAACTCCTGTGTCTTCTTCTTGGGGGGTGGTTACAGGCCTGTAGACTCCCAGGTTAATGCACTCCTGTTCCCCACAGTTAGCATAATGCAGTCTTACCTAGTTAGAATGTGCTGAATGAATAAATGAAAGAAGGAACAAATTTAAAGTAAGGCAAATTGTGAGAATGGGAAGCAAAACATAATCTGGATGATGTGACTAGGCCCAAATGGAGTAGACCATGAGGGCACTAGTTGTTGGGCATTAGGAAATGCAGTGGGCAGATGGGAGAACACCTAAGGTGCCAGTTCACCTAAGACTGGCTTTGGTGCCTTGAAACAAATAGGTGTAACCTTTTCAGACTTTTTCTAATTCAGTACAGGGTTTAGATGCCTTTAATAAGGAAAATACCATACACAATGATCTGAATTTACAGTAGTGGATTATGTTTCTGCAAAAAACAAAGAGTCAGCAAATAAATTAGAATTGCTGTTTTCTTGTTCAGTATACCAAAGTTTGTGATGCTGCTTTATCTTGCAATCAAATAATACTATGAATATTATTTTTTTGTGGCAATAGCATATCTTTTGTGAGTTTTTTTTCTGAACAGTTTGAACTAACATCCTTGCTGTCTGGCAGAGTAGTAGTTCCTATTGAAGATGATCAATCCCTGAGGAAAGCGTAATGGAGTCTAGATTGCTTAACCAAGCACCTACAGATATATTGCTAGAAAATGATGAAATCAGTACTATTTTTGAGAAAGTTTATTAACTGTCTTTAAGATGTAGTAGCTGTTAGTGGTGTCAAAAAGCACAGGCTAATCATTCTGGTTTTCAGTGAGTTTACATTATGAAAGACATAATAACTTATCCCACTTGAATATTACCTGTGCATCAACATACGTCTGTCTTCATTTATAACAAGATGAAGAAATAGCTTGGAAGGAGCAATAAGTCAGAACAGATTGGTAAAATGTGTTTGTTAACAGTTCATCTGCTCAAAATCCTAACTGACTTGGAAGAATGTGGCTTATGTTAGATATATAGGTGCCTTGGAGGATCTTAGTAGATGGAACTTGTTGAGACAAGTGAATGTGCCCTTTGCCCTTTGTTGAAGAATCACATGCTATCATATATATGGTCTATTAGATTTACTATGAGGTTTCCTTTGAACTTAGACTTGCAAATATTTTTATAGAATAATGGGACAGAATGGGGATAGCAATTTTCAGAAAAAGATATGGCATGTGCAATACATTTTATTAGTAAAAGAAGACTGATAAAAAATATTTAAGATGTAGGATTTGCAGGTCATTGCCATTAGACTGGCATTTGATCTTTCAATGTAGTCAGTAGACAATTTTAACAATGGAGATAGAATTTGGGCTTGGACAGATATAAAACTGGAACAGGTTTAAAAACAGCAGATTGACAATGCAATTATAAGTAAACAAAATACATATATTTATTTATTTATTTCAGTCTCATAACCAGGGAAGTCCACTGGGCTACAAGGACCCTTTTTTCAGTGGAGGCCTGAGGAGAAAACTCCAAAAACATTCAGAGAGAAACAATATGAAACAAAGCTCCAAAAACAATTACAGAGGAAGAATATGAATATGAAACAATCAATTGCTTTAGAGAAAAATACAGCATACAATACAGTAATTCACAGAAAAATAATTAATATTATCCAATAAAAGAATGTGAGTTAACACATTTTTGATACAAATGAGAAATACTTTTGAATATATATATATAATTTTTTTGAGAGAGAAGACTGAGTGCAGTAGACGACTGTCCCAATCAGAGTATTATGGAGAGATTGAAGAAATTGCTTTTTGCAGAGGGTGGAGGGGTTGATGGTTGGAGGGGGAATTTAAGTAGGGGAGTGGGGTGGGCAGATCCACTTAGTTGTAAGATAGGAGAACAAGAAAGAGTTGAATTTGGTATGGTCAGGGGTATTGCGAAGGGTGGGAGGCAGTGAGTTCCATAGTTTAGAGATGGATCAGGAAAGTAGGAGATGGCCAGGGGGTCAGGAGGGTTTGTAGATCTGTAGAAAGTTTTGATTTTCTGATCTGAGTGAGCGGTTGGGAATGTAGGGATTTAGTGCAGAAGAGAGAGAGAAGAGTAGCTAGTAGGTTTGTAGATAAGTTTGTGGGCATTAGCAAATTTAAGCAGGGTCAGGTAATTGGGAAGTTTGAGATACTGTAGAGTATGGAGAGAGTGGCGATGGTGGGAGGAATTTTTTGAGTTGGTAGCAAATTTGCTTATTTCATTATAGGATGATTCGAGTTTGGATTGTAGACCTAGTTGGAGGTTGTTTAACAGAGAGGCACCATGCATAAGAGAGGGGAGAAGGTTGGAGAAAGCTATGTTTTTTCCGGTGGAGGGGGAGAGGTAGCGGTTGTGCCTATATAGGAGTTGTAGTTTTTGGTGGGTTTTTTAATGGTGGATAGAATACAGGTATCAAATTTTAGATGGTCGTCAATGATGATGCCAAGGAGTTTGGTATTAGACACAATTTTGATTGTGATGCTATCATTACTGAGTATTTAGAAGGAGTTTATGTCAATTGGGGAGTTTTTGGAGGGGGAGAAGATCATAAGTTTAGTTTTATTTGCATTAAGGGCAAGGTGGTCATCCAGGATTCTGTTATAGAGAAGGCAGACTGAGTTGTTAGAAGCAGGTCAGAGATGGTGTAAGCAGAGCACATGATTGTTGAGTCATCTGCATATTGGATTATTGATGAGGCAGGGATGGAGTGGTGGAAATTGCTAATAAATATATTGCAGAGTAGAGTTCCTAGAACAGAACCTTGTGGGACCCCAGTGGGGGTGTGTTGAAAGGGGGAGGTTGAGTATTTCCATTGAATGGCTTGTTGACGTTCAGAGAAGTAGCTAGAGAATCAGGCTAAGGTGGTGGTGGAGAGGTTGAGGGATGAGAGTTGAGTTAACAGTAGTGGGTGGGAGATGGAGTCGAAAACTTTAGACAGGTCAAGGAACAGGAAAGATACAAGTTTACCAGAGTTGCAAGCTTTATTTATGGTTTCAAGAAAGGATAGGAAGGCAGTCATGGTACTGTGCCCAGGGCAGAAGCCATGCTGAGTGGGGGTAAGAAGGTTGTTTTGAGTAAGATATGACATGAGCTGAGTATGGATACATTTTTCCAGGATTTTTGAAAGAGGGTAAATGATAGCTATAGGTCTGAAATTGGAGGTGTCAGTGTTTTTCCTCCTTTTTCTAGTGGGATAAAGTAAGCTAGGTGCCAGATAGATGGAACATATGCTTCTTGTATGCATATGTTGATTAAGATGGAAATGGGAAGGGCTATGCTGTCAGCAGATAGTCTTAGGTAGGTTGTTGGGAGATTGTAAGGTGCGTTCTGGCTAGGTTTTAGTTGGAGTAGTAGTTTTTTTATAGCATGTGTGGGGATGGGTTGAAGGTTGAAAGGTGGGAGGGGGTAAGTGGTTAGGGGGCTGGAGGAGTTGTTGGCAGGTGGGAAAAAGAGGAAGACAGTTTGGTTATGCAATCTATTAGGAAAGAGTCAAACTGAGTGGCAATGTCCAGGTCTGTAAGGTTTAGGTTTGGGCAGGGACACTCTTTGTTACCAGGGTGGAGGAGGGAAAAGATTGTGGCCCAGAACTTTTTGGGGTTGGTTGAGTTGCTAGTTTGTAGTTTGAGGTAGTATGTTTTACGATATCTGGTTATAAGTTTTTATGGTGCCTCAGTGTTGCTTGTATTCGAGTAGGTGGTTGGGTAATTTAGTTTTTTTTATACAGTTTCCAGGTTTTGTCTCTTTGTAGCATGGTGAGCTTGGTTTCCTTGGACAGTCAGCGGGAGATATTAGCTCTGATTTGTTTGCTTCTAGTAGGGACATGGTTGTTGAGAGTGTTTATGAATGTTACATTGAACTAGGTAGTGGCACCGTCTAGGGGAGGGGTTCTTAGAGGGGATCAGTCAGTATGTCTAAGACAATCAGAGAAAGTTTTAGGGTTGAAATGGGACAGATTGAGTGTGTGCATGTAATAGTGCTGCTGCTGGAGATGGCAGGGGTGAGGGTCAGCAAAGGCTGGATGGTGGTCGCTAATGGGGTCTGGAAGGATTCCTGAGTTTGAGATAAAGTGGGGATGGGATGTAAGGATCCAGTCGATGATGGTGCCAGAGGATCCATCCTTGCTGGTTCTGGTAGGGGAGTTTATAAGTTGGCTAAAACTGAAGAGATTGATTGATTGAGATGAAGTTGGTGAATTGATTGTGGCCCAATTTATGTTAGTGTCACCTAGGATGTATGTTTCATTTTTTTATATTGGAAGGAAAACCAGGAAAGGATATTTTCTAGTATTGGGATGTTGTTACCAGGGGGTATATATAGGGTAGCTAAACATATGGATTTGTGATTGTTTAGTTTTAGTAGAGCAGTAGTAATTTCAGCGTTACTAAAGTTAGGGATAGGATTGGTCTTATGAGTTATGGTATAGGTGGAAGAGAAGAGTATAGCTGCACTTCCTCCTTTTTATTAAGTCTATCATTACGAATGATTTGGTAGCCAGGTGGAAGAATTTTGTTGTCCATTATGGTGGGTTTAAGGCAGGTCTCTGAGATGGTGGTTATGTCAGGATGGTTATGGTGAACCCACGCATGGAGGTTGGGGATTTTCTTTCTAAGGCTTTGGGCATTGAAAGTGGCAAGATGTGTAGATTTAGGGCTGTTAGTGTGTGTGTGTGGGGGGGGTTGGGGGTAGAAGCTGGGGTTATGGGGCCTGGGTTAGGATGAATACCCCTGGACAATGATAGAGTTATTTTATGGAGGATAAGTGTATGGTGGTTTAGTGTGATAGTGCAGAATGAGTGTAGGAATGGGGAAGAGTTGGTGGAGTGAGGGTTTGGGGGGTGTGTAGTGAGTAGGAAGGATAGGCAGTATTGTGTCTTTGAAAAGTAAGGTTGGGCTGAGTGGGTAGAGTTTGGATACTATGGAGACGAAGGGTGATGTGCAGGCAGGTTGTATGGTGGCTGTGGAGTGTGTAGAGGATGTATGGTTTGGTTGAGGCATTTGAGTGAGAAAAGCAAGATAGTTAAGTAAAGTAAGAATGGTTATTAGGAGTAGGGGAGTATATGGGGAAGTGGACATAGTGTAGATGGTGGGTGGATAGTATGAAAGGAAATTGTGTGTGAAGGGAGCGGTCAAGTGTGTTTGATGGATAGGGGAAAGGAGTGGTGTTGCAGTTGAGATAAATGTGCAGGTAGTGAGGGAGAGGGAGGGTGGGAATTGGGGGCAGGGCAGGGCAGTGAAGCAGAGTGAGCCCACAGGGCAAATAGAGCAGGTTAGTGCCCCAGCAGAGGTGAACAAAAATCAATCAGTGAATGCTGATATTAAGTGGTGGTGATGGCTGGCCAAAGGTATGTGGGAACAGTTGTAGTAAGAGTAAATGCTTTTTCTGAAATTAAAGTAAGTAGAGTTAGTGGTGGCTATATGTGGTTGATGAGGTAGCTTCTAAAAAACAGAGGTTACAGCTTGAATTAAAAGTGACTGTGCAGCATGTTACAGCCTATAAGCAGCCATGGTACTGTTGCTGGCTACAGCAGATGTATACAGGAGAGGTGGTATCAGGTTCCACTGGATCCAACGGATGCCAGGAGTTCTGTAGGGTATGTGCCTATTGAGGATGGGTGTGTGGAGATAAGGGGAGGAGTGGGTATTTGCTGCCACCTAGTCGTAAGATAGAGGTGGTACAGTTAGGAAGTGGCAGGTGATGGGACCTGCAAGTGTACATGCAAACATGATACATACATACAAATATTTCAAGCACAGGCATTAGTGTCCTTCTATCTTGCCAATATACCAAAACAATTGTTCCTATAATAAGAGTCTAGGCTGTTCTTAAAAATGTCTCAATTAGTGCTTGCTTTAATTTAATTTGGTAGTCTGTTCCATGCTTTAGCTGCTCTGCCAAAGAAACAATTAGTACACATCTCATTCCTATAGAATTTTCTACATAGGTTGTTTGATGATTATTTACTTTTTGATAACCCCAAACATTCACAGAGGTAATTGTCTCTAAATGCCCTATATACCTGAGTAAGATCTCCTCTTAAATATCTATAAGAGTCACTGCACAAGTTCAGATATTTTAGTCTTTAATAATAACTTAAATTTTCACATCCATGGATGCCCTTGGTATATTTCCGCTATACTCTTTTCGGTTTAGTCATGCCTGTCTTCTTATAAGGTTTCCATATTGCTATTCCATACTCAAGTTTGTGTCTAATGTAACTAATAGACAACAACTTCATCATTTCTGATTTCTTAGACTCTATAAATCTTTTTATACAACCTATAGTTCTATAACTTTCATTAACCAATTGATTGACACGATTAGAAAAAATTGAAAGCTGGCACTACCCATACACCCAGGTCCTTAAATGAATCTACAATTTCAATCACCGTGTGCTGTATTAAGTATTCACCTTTCAATTTATGCCTCCCAAATCCTATATGCCTAGTTTGTGATGTATTTATCAGCATATTATCCTCCTGTGCCAAAATGGTTAATTTAGTCAAGTTCCTCTGCAGACACACCTTATCTGTAACGCATAGCTTCATAGATTCATAGATGAATGCTAGACTAGCTGCCCTGAATGGTCATTTTAAGCCTAGCCAATAACTCTAGATCAGTCAAACCCTGTACCTTTTTGCCTATAAGGTGAAGACCTTAACCATTATGTCAAACTCTCCCTGTTATCAGTTTAGCCAATTTCAGGTCATCTGCATACAGACTGTAGAACACCTCAGATGAAAAAGATACATTTGAAAGATACAATCTAAACAAGTAAGGGCCTAGGGCAGAGCCCTGTGGGACACCCTCCTCAATGTAACTAAGAATTTCACCTGTCCAATTGCTGTATGATACTTGCAGTGTCCTATTTGTAAGCCATGCAACTATCTATCTTATTAAGAGTAAATCAGTATCTAGTTGTTTTAATTTATTGATCAGTGTTTTGTGTAAATGGAAGTAAGGTGGTTTGTTTGTTATACAAGACAGTCTGTAAAACTCTTTATTTGTCAGAGTGTAGGCCATTTTTAAAAATGCTGTGCTCAGACACTGCATTCCTTAGGTAGGAAAGGGGGCATTTGAAATGAGAGTTTGTACTGCATGTTGCACTTCGTTGGCATGACAGATACTTTTAGCAAGACTGTAAAATAAAGTTAACATTTAAAACACAGGATGTAGTCCATTAGAAAGTAATGCCATAAAGTTCATATGTTGTGCCATCTGTGTTACAGTATGAAGTTGTGTTAGTGTCAGTACATATTTTCATGATGCATACTAAAATGAAGGCATATGAATGCACTTATCCATGTTGTTGACAAACCTATTCAGTGATGGGCTTACTGAGTACTAGTTACATGCACTAGTTTAAACCTAGCAGGTGATTTATAGCATGTTAATATTAAGAAGAAAAGTGAAGACAAGCTTAAGAACTGCAAGAAAAGGTAGCTATAAAATAGCATAAACTGATGAACTATTTTCTGTAAATTTTGATATGAGAATGCTGAACAGTGTACAAGTAAAACAAAAGCAGATTTTTTATTCATTAAAACTGCACGATCAAATAATGAAATGCTAAAATACCATCACTAGTGTGTGACACTTTTTCTTCCACCATCTGATGTAATAAACAGCTAAGACAGCAAATACACACAAGTAGTTCCAATGAAAATACTCAAAATACATTCCAGTGAAAAACTATCAATAGGTATTCTATAGTAAATGCATTAGTTAAACATGTTGGATTATAATAGCTAAGCATCGTGGTTAATGTTCCTTGCATGTTAGAAGAGAGCAACTGTTTTTATTTTTAAAATAAAATTAAATAGCAATAGCAACAAACTAAAGCAATTTCAAAAATTTTTTTTTTCACTTTAAATTTTTTCATTCATCAGAGAAGCTGAGCTTCATTTTTAAGAAAAGCGGCAGTTTGGTGGAAAAAAAGAGTTTTTCCTCCAAGGTTTAGTTGTTTGCCTTTGTCTGTGAAGCTGTTATCGTATTTTGGAACTATTCTTTGCTGGTTGCCCTACGTGTTGGGACATTTCACTCACTTGTTTTTATTTTTATTAAATATGGCTGTTAATATCATGCTTGAAAGATTAGGGAGAAGCATGATGGGCAGTTTCGGGGTAGTGGTTCCCTTTAACTTTTTTTGTTAATTATAGACACCACTAATTCTGTATATAAGTAGCAGGTCTCCCAGGTTATTTGATTACATATGCATGTTAATATGATAGCAACAAACAACAAATGGATCAGGTATCTTTTATATTGGATGTTATGGGACCTGCAAAGTTCCTACAACAGCCAAAGTTCTACTGTGAGATGAAATGTAGTTTGGCACAAACAAAGTTGTCCTGGACCCACGAGTAAGTAGAGGGAGGGGTTGGGGGGTGGGGAAGAGCTAGGCTATGGATTAAGGGATTGGCTAATCACTAAAGGCATGGCAATGTAGTTAGTGAAAGGCAATGGGAGTAGTTAAGGAAGTGAGGTAAGGAAGGGTGGGACTCAGGATGGGTTTAAGTGCAGGGAGCAAAAGGAAGTAGTTACATTTGGCGTGAGTTGGTGCAGTAACAGCTAGCTTACGTCCAGATGACCTGTAGGTTTTTGTGGATGCAGGTAGGGCTTGGATGGTGGGGAGAGAAAGGATTAGTTTAACTGAGTTAGTTCTCTCCCCTCTCTTGGATGTGCATTGTTAGAAAATTTTAAAGTGGGGATGGAGTTTTGGAATATAGGTTGGGCTTGCTGGCATGGAAGGTTACTGAGTGGAGAGTGTGTGTGGGTGAAAGGTTGGTGGGTACTGTTTGTATGAGTGTGGTACTTGGCTTACCTGGGTATGAGTGTGATGTGCTGGATCCAGTAGGCAGAGTGTTGTGGTATGTGCTTCCTGGTGTCCTGTGCTGTCTCCTGTCGTTTTGTGGTTGAGTGCTTGCTGGTGGTCCAGTGGTGGCTCTGCTTGGCTGGTCGTGGTGGGTTAGGCCTTTGTCATGTGGTCAGGGTAACCATGCGGGTAGGCCGGGCTCTTCATTCCTTCTTCTCAGTTGGGCCATGTGGTCAGATAGTAGCATGTGGGTTGGACAGTAATAATAAAGAAAAAAAAAAAAAGAAAAGAAAGTGTTCCCTGGTGGTCGAGGTAGGCTGCGGGGTGTCCAGCGCTGTAATCTGGTCTGGTACATCAGGTTCTGTGTCCCTTTTGTTCTCCCTGGTGGGTTTGTGAGCTTCTGTGATCTTTCTCCGTTCTCCATTGTGTGCTCTGGTGGTCACGATCAGCTGTAGGGGTCCAGCGCTGTATTCCTGTCTAGGTCATTGAGTTCAATGTATCCCTAGTGCTCCATGGTGGGTTAGTGGGCTTTTGTGTCTTTCCCCGGTCTTCAGCGTGTTCCCCGAGGGTCATGGTAGGCTGTGGCAGCGTCCAGCATTGTAATCTGGTCCTTCTCATTCCCTGTGGGATCCGCTGGTGCTCCCTGGTGGGTTTGTGGGCTTCTGTGTCTGGCTCTGGTTTCGTTTTTTTCCCCGGTGGTCATGGTAGGTGGTGGGGTGTCCAGAGTTGGAGTCCGGTCCTGCCTCAGTGCTCCTCGGTTCCTCAGATGCTCCCTGGCCTGGTGTGTTTGTGGGCTTCTGCGGCATTTTCTCCAGTTCCCCTATGTCTTTTCTTGTTTCCGCTCTCGTGCGTGGTTTCTGGTGGCTGTTTCTGTCATAGGGTTGTCCTCGCTTGCTTCCTCCTATGTCGGAAGTGGTGGGGATTCCTTTTTGCTTTCCCTGGTGTTTCTTGGTTTCTGCTTTCATTTTCAGCTGTTTGGTGTCGATTCACTCATGTGCACTGCGGATTTCTGCCGTTATCTCTCGTGGGATAAGGATTTGCGGTCCACAAGATAGAGTTAAGGGTTGCAGGCTTCTGGGGATGGAATGGTGCTGGTAGGGAGGTAGAGGATAGGATATTTTATATATATATATATATATATATATATATATATATATATATATATATATATATATATATATTATTTTTTCCCCATTTTAGATATAGATATAGATATAGATATAGATATAGATATAGATATTAGTTTTGGAAGAGTGGTAAGGCAGGGCAATTGTGGGGTCCATTTGATACACCGCCTTTTGTTAGCTACAAGGTGTTGCCATTGGGTTTAGTGCCAAAGAAACAGCCTGGGGAGTTTAGATTGATTCATCATCTTTCAATTCCAGAAGGGAAGTCAGTGAATGACTTTATTAGGGACGAAGAAGTTAGGGTGCGTTACGCCTCTTTGGACGATGCAGTGCAGGTGATCAGGGAATTTTGGGAGCTGTGGTTGGTTAAGGTTGACATTGAATCAGCTTTCGGTTTGTTGCCCATTAGGAGGGAGGATTGGCCATTGTTGGGGATGAAGGTAGGTGGTAAGTATTATTTTGACACTACCATGCCAATGGGTTGTTCCATGGCATGTGCGACGTTTGAGAAATTTAGTACCCCCTTACACTGGATCTGGAATCAGAGGGTGAGAACGCAGAAGGCAGTGCATTATTTGGATGATTTTTTGTTAGTTGGGGAGGGGAGGGTGGGGGCTCAACAGGGGTTACAGGAATTTACCAGTATGTGTGTACCTTTGGAACAGCACAAGATGGAAGGCCCAGCAAGAGTGTTGGAGTTCCTGGGGTTAATGGTAGATGCGGAATGGGGATTGTTTCGTCTACCTCAGGATAAGATAGAAAGGCTGTGGTCAGCGATATGTGGAGTGTTGGACAAGAATAAAATTTGGGTTGGTTCAGTCATGGAACTGTTGGGTCTTCTGAACTTTGCCTGTCGAGCGGTACATCCGGGTTGGATGTTTTGCAGAACATTAGCTTATATGCTAAAAGGGGGTAGGAGCAAACATCATTGGGTTAGGGTGACCAGGCTAGTGTGGGAGGATTTGAAGTTGTGGGATGGTTTTGTGCAACAATTTAATGGGATTTTCTTTTGGCAATCAGAGTGGGTGGGTCAGGAATAACTTCAGTTGTTTATGGATGCAGTGGGTGGTATCGGCATGGGGGCTTACTTTGGGCTAAGATGGTTTGCAGCGCAATGGCCCCCAGATTGTGATGAGGAATGGAAATGTGATGTCGCTTTTTTAGAACTGATGCCGATAAGGGCAGCTTCGGTGGTGTGGAAGAAGCGGTTGAGGAACAAGCGGGTAGTTTTTCATTTGGATAATATGGCTGTGGTGAAGGTGTTACAAAAGAAGACAGCTAGGGCAGAATTGCTGTTGAGGATATTGCAGAAGTTGGAATTGCAGAGCCTGTTAATAAATTATTCTTTTACAGCAGTACATGTGCCTGGTGTTAAGAATGATATTGCTGATAGTTTGTCCTGCTTTCAATTTTGCAGGTTTCGTGGGTTGGCCACGAGGGTGGTTGAGGTGCTAGAAATTTTGCCAGAGGAGGTGTGGAAGCTTGGGATAGGATAGTCAGGTGTCTGGTGCAGCATTCCTGGGCTTCTTCTATGAGAAAGGCATACGGTAGGGCTCTTTTTGATTTTAATCGATTTGTTTTGCAATTGCCGGAAGAGGTAAGGGTATGGTCAGAGGAATTATTGTTAAGATATGTGGCTAGTGCTTGGGAGAAAGGTATGGCTTTGCAGACAGTTAAAGTGGATCTGGCGGTTATTAGTAATTTTGCTATGTTGGGGGAGTTGCAAGATTTTACGAAGTCCTGGACATTAGGATGTATGTTGAGAGGGTGGGGGAAGTTGATGGTGGAGGGTAGGGATACACGGTTGCCAATTACAAGGGAAATATTGAAGATTTTGTTACAGGGTTTAGGATTATTACATGGTGGGTCACTGGATTATTTTTTGAGGGGCACTCTATGCACGTGGTTATATTTTGACGCTTTCAGGGTATCGGAATTGTTAGGTTCCTTATGTTGGAAGGATGTTATAGTGACTGAGAAGGAGGTCAACATTGTAATACAGAAAAGAAAGACTGATCATTTGGGTAGGGGATATATGGTAGTGCTCAAAGTGGAAAGGAACCTTCGTCTTTGCCCAGTAACTTGGATTACAGAATTTAAGAGTAGGAGGTTGAGGTGTTCAGAGGGGTTGGTGTTTTGTTCAAGGGATGGCAGGGTTGTTTCCAGTAGCAGGTTTATTACTTTAATTAAGAGGATTTTGGGTTGCATGGGATTTCCAGCTGAGAAGTTTGCAGCTCATTCTTTTAGAATTGGGAGGGCTTTGGATTTGGCTAGACAAGGTAGTTCAATTGAGGTTAAGAGGGCAGGCAAGTAGTCATCAAATGCCTATTTATCTTATATTAAAAAGTACTGTTTGTGGTTATTAACAATTTTTTTCTTTTTCTTTTAGGGAAGCGCAAACTCATTTTTGGGCCATTTGTATATCTACTGGGCTGAGAAGCATGCCTTAATCAGGGAGGATGGAAGTAATTTGGGTTTATCTTATTTAGGATGTTCTGTATTTTGGCATGGGGTCAGGGGTATGCATTACGATAGGTTAATGTTTGAATTTCCAAAGGCTAAATCATGGATAGGGTGTCCTGATATATTAATAATTCATTTGGGAGGTAATGACTTGGGTATTTTGACTAAGAAGTGTTTAGAGGACACTATTTTACAGGATTTATGGAGACTGCAGGATAGATACCTGGGTATGGTAATTGTGTGGTTGGAGTTGATTCCTCAATTGTTTTGGAGGCAGGCATGCAGTTATAAAGCTATTGAAAGGGCCAGGAGGTTTGTTAACCATACATTGGAGGGGCAGTTAAGAAAATTGGGGATACATATCATTCAACATGGGGACTTTGGGCAAAGAGAGGTAGGTTGGTATCATACGGATGGAGTTCATCTGAATGAAATTGGTTTGGATTTGTTTAATTTGCATCTCAAGCTCTTTTTACAAGAGATGCTGCAAGTTAAGGTTTAGGAGGGGGAACAGCCTGGGATCAGGCTGGTGGCAGAGAAGAGGGACAGGATTGTCCTCTTCTGTTCCCCCTCTAAGGATGTGGTTTGATTTGGCCAATGGTTTTGTCTGGTGACAGGTGAGCAGGTACGCTGCCTATTATTTGTGTGTGTGGGGGGTGAGCAGGCACGCTGCCCCGGTGGAGGAAATTTTAGGGTGAATAGGTACACTGACCTGAGGCGTTTGAGCAGGGTGAGTTGTTACGCTGCCCTGAGGATCATTGTAGTTGATGGCAATTGATATTGTTTATATGTTTTAAGTTCATGTATGATAATATATAATAAAGGTCGTCAAATGGCTTTCCATGTCCAGAGTGGTTTGTTCAAAGGGGGGCTGGGACAAATGTAGTTTGACACAAACAAAGTTGTCCTGGACTCACGAGTAAGTGGAGGGAGGGGGTGGGGGGGTGGGGAAGAGCTAGGCTAGGGATTAAGAGATTGGCTAATCACTAAAGGCATGGCAATGTAGTTAGTAAAAGGGGATGGGAGTAGTTAACGAAGTGAGGTAAGGAAGGGTGGGAATCAGGATTGGTTTAAGTGTAGGGAGCTAATGAAAGTAGTTACATTTGGCGTGAGTTAGTCCCTCCCACCCTCCCTTTTTTGCTGGAGGAAGATTTGGCTGGTTTGAGTGGAGAGGCGGAGAATAGGGACAGGATTGTCCTCTTCTGTTCCCCCTCTAAGGATGTGGTTTGATTTGGCCAATGGTTTTGTGTGGTGAAAGGTGAGCAGGTACGCTGCGTATTATTTGTGGGGGGGGGTTAGCAGGCATGGTGCCCTGGTGGAGGAAGTTTTAGGGTGAGCAGGTACGCTGCCCTGAGGCTTTTGAGCAGGGTGAGTTGTTACGCTGCCCTGAGGATCATTGTGGTTGATGGCATTTGATATTGTTTATATGTTTGAAGTTCATGTATGATAGTATATAATAAAGGTCATCAAATGGCTTTCTGTGTCCAGAGCGGTTTGTTTAAAGGGGGGCTGGGACAAGTTTCAGTTATGGAGTACACCTTGCAAGGTGTGAAGATTATTTCTGTTATTAGTTAAGGACATTTCAAAAATTTTTGATGCAGAACCCCTACCCTATTTTAGTAGTTCAGACATATTTGGCTTTCAACAAGGCCTAAATGTTGCCTTTTGCTTGACAATCCAATAAGTATAATGGACAAAAAGCTGTAGGACTGAGCATAGTAGGGCTGAGAATCAAGAAACTTTAGTTTGGACTTTCTATGGCAGAAGCTGATCTGACTGCAAGATTTTATGATTTCATGGATGATATCAAGAATGTGCTACATAGCTGTGTCATTGTTTGCAGAATTTAGTAGTAAGTCCCAGTATTAGCATAATGTTAGATAGTATGGAAATTGCTCTTGATCCTTTAGGAAGCTACAGTTTCATGAACCCCAGCAACAGGCCTTACAAGTGGTAAATGGAGGCCCTAAGTTGTAGGTACTCAAAAAATCATTCATGTGAAAGATGTCCAGAACTGCAGCTCTCTAAAACAGCAGAGTATCATTAGTCTGGGAATTTCTTGCTGAAGATCTTTGAACGTATTAGAATGCAAGTGTCAAACAATTTCTTGCATTTACCCATAAGAATAGGTGTTTCTATAAAAAGGTTGTTGTTTTTGAAGTCGCTACTTTATCCATCAATGCCCTATATGCCCCAGAGGCTTTTTACGTGCTTTTAAATGTTTTCCAGTGGACATTCTTCCAGGGAGGCATTTGCTGTATCAGCATAAATCTGCATATAATACAGTTACTCATTTCCGTTTCCTCATTAATTTCCCAGACAAGACTGCAGCCCCTAAGGGAGCCAGCAGCTTGTGTATTTTAGGATGCACAGCCCAGGTGCCTAAGTGAGGACTGCCTATTCATCCAGCTTCACAGCGAATGTGTTACAGACATGCTTAACTTTGAAGCTTTCTATGTTACACAGTTCGTTACAAAAATGGTAAATCTTTTGTAGCCATTTATTCCTTAGCTGATAGTGAATTTGTTGCAATGAGAGGCAGATTATGGGAGGTGCACTGCATATGTAGCAAAATATATTTTGATCTCTGGGTTTTCCTGCATGTGCACTAAAGCACCTTTCATCAGTCTGTCATTGTTAAGAGGATTGTTTGACATTTTAATGTTTTTGTGAGACATAGTCCCATTAATTGTTTCATTTATGTTGGCATTAGACAGCTTTGCTATAAGGTAACTTTGATTTTGATGCTCAGAAGAAAGGAACTCATGCTACTAAAGTTAAGTAATACATTTTGAATTGGAACAAATTGTGCTCCTTCTCAACAACCTGTGGTATAAATATTTAAACAAACATTGATGAAAATGGTGTACTGAAACTGAACTTTACTACATCAAAACGTTCCTTCGGTTTAAGCAAAAATGAAGTGACTGCTTTGAATTATTAAAAGCTAGATACTTCTGCTATGATTCAGAATGCAAGCAGAGTAATATCTGCAAGATGCTGAGATTTGTATTCCAAAGATGAAACATCATGTTGGTAATATATTCTTAATTTTACTATTCAGTTTAGTTGATTTAGAATCATAGACATTTTTTATTATGTATTATGAAACATTCATTCATTGTTTTCCTTTTGGGATATGAAAGTTTTATGTGTAATACGCTGTATGTAATTAATATTTATGAGCAACTTTCCCGATTGGATGGTTTGAATTAATTGTTTTATTGCAGTTGATATAAATTATGTGCTAGAAATGTGGTTAGTTGTCTGACAAAGTCTGAATTTGTGATGAAAAACGTGTTTGTGTTACTCATGACGTTTTATAATAAACTGTTATCTGATTTATTCCTGAGCTGTCCGGTGCATCGCTTTTCTCCACACAGTGCTTTTGTGGTTATATTCTTAATTTTATAAATAAGTGAGTGGAGTCTACTTTTCTGACGTACAAATTTCATGCTAAATCTGTTATAGATAAGGTGTGCAAGGGACAAAAAGGGTCAGTGTGCTTTTATTATATTAAGTAACAACATACTCCTGTTGTGCAGTTGTTTTTCCATTGTCACATATCTGTTGACCAACCTGACAGGTCCATTGCTTTGACACTAAACATATCTGAAATCACTTAGGTAACCATTTAAATTGCATATGAAGTGGTCAAAAATGCATTATAAGAGATAACACAGATATTTTTAGCATTTTAAAATGCATGCAATGTGGATTAGGATGATTCTGGGAATTCATTAACAGTTCCCAGCATGAACCATACAGCGTGTGCTAAAAAGGCCATACTCCTATGATGCAATATTTTGCGATTCAGAGACATGTTAGCAACAATGAGGAAATGCTTCATTATTGGCTAAATTGCAGGTCTTTGAATCACAATTAATTATCACAAAGTGCAGACTGTCACTGTCATTGTGATAGCCACATTGTGTAGGCAAAGGCATCCCTTCCCTCAGTCACTCTCCCCAAACACAAGTACACATTCAAACACAAAAGCATATACACACACACACACACACACACACACACACACACACACACACACACACACACACACACACACACACACACACACATATGTGCACACACATGCATGCGCAAACACATACACACACACACACACACACACACACACACACACACACACACACACACACACACACACACACACACACCACAGTCCTTACACCTGTTCCTGAACTGTCTGCATACATCCTATATTTTATTTCCTGGCACTAGACCATTGCAAACGGTTGCAGTCCCACTTTGCACATCATATCCCTGATGTCTACTGTTCCCCCAGGCCCTCAATCCCCTTAGTAGTAGTGCTGTTAAGCCACACAAGTAGTGTCCCCTGGTGTCTACTGCTCTCCAGCCCTGATCCCTGAACTGGTTTTAGTACCATTATGTCACAAGTCTTCTAATGTAATCCCTGGTGGATAATTATTACCTCATCCTCATAGTACAGTTATCCCTGCTGGCTAGTGGTCCCCATACCTAATGTCGTAGACTATGTTTCTTTGTCTAGGGGTTTGTGGAGGTATGAAAGCCTACTAAACCCACACACATAAACACACACACACACACACACACACACACACACACACACACACACACACACACACACACATGCAGACCACCTCCCGACTCTGGCTTCCCACTAAAATCCCCAGTACATATCTCTTCTGCAGTGGCCACATCATGGGAGGAGCAGGTATGCTAATCAGCATGGCCAAGCCAATCTACGAATCACTTGGCATATAGATGCATTCCTGGTGGCAGTTCCTAGGAAGAGAGAGAGAGAGCACAAAGCTAATCATCATATGCTTCTCCCTTGGACTACATCACATGCTGCTGATTATCTTCTTGCTAAAGCACCATCTTAGGACTGTGCCTGAATTCTAAAATGTTACCAAGTGATATACGAAGTGTACTCCACACTGTAACCTTTATGATTTCATCCCAATATCTTGTATGGTATATGCTAAGCAATTACATGTCTCATGGTTTGCATACTTTTAATCTTTTGTAACTAAATAAAGGTCTGTAAAATGAGACACAAAAACATTCGTTATGAATCTAATGCATTTGATAAAAAAGTGTTCTTTTCGCAAGTGGCATCATGAAACACAAGGTACTGAGGACAGCACTGGTTACTACATATGAAGAATTATTTAGTCATTTTTTTTTTGTAATGTACATAACATCGCATTTCTGAAATTCAGTGATTTATGGAATAGTTTCTTTGGGTTCATTTCCTCATGCGTTGAAAAATGTGTTGAAATACTTTGGATATTGAAACAGTTAGGAGCAAAGGATTAAAGCCATGATCTGTTAATGAGCTTAATTGCCTTCTAGTCCAATGCTTGTTTCTCTCAGCCTCCATTTAGCTACTGTGACTATGAAGAAGTCACAGGTTGTGCTTCTGAATATCCCCTAAAAAGAGACAAAGGACAAATATTCCCAGAGGGTTTTCATAATTTTACCAAAAATAAATAAATAATTTCTAAAGCTTGTATAAATAGATAAATATAGCTATAGCTGTAGATATAGATATACAAATATAGATATATATACATAATAGTACTGTCTAATCAGGTAACAGTCCATATAGCCTTTATGTTTGGTATTGGTAATAAAACAATTTGGTACTTTATGGCAAGCATAGAAAGACAACAAAACAAAATGCCATCCATTCTAAATAACATAAGTAATTATTCTAGCAACACTTTGCATAACATTCACAGATGTTAATACATGAGGGAAGTTTAGATTTAGGCTAGTGAAATGCATGCCATGGAATACACTATATATATATATATATATATATATATATATATATATATATATATATATATTAAACCACTTTTTTTTTTTTTAATATTTTTATTCATTTCCAAAAACAAGAAAACATGAATGCAGGTTATTTATGACAATGAAGGATTTACAAATTATTTAAAAAGGTAGGCTAATACCTCTAAACAGATATCAAACATTAAAACCAAAATAAAGTATTTACAAGGGTGTCTATTGTTGACATATAATTGACTTTCTATACAATTATTTCCTGATTATAATCTGCTGCAGTCATTATTCTCCAGTATTTCAGTTACTTTTTGCCATGCTACGTATAATGATGTAGTTCTTTCAGTTCTTCCTTGAATAGTGTTCATTTCCAATTGCGATACTGCTGACACCATATTCATGAATTGCTTAAAAGTTGGAGAAGCTTTGGATTTCCAGTTTGATGTAATGTTCTTCCTTGCAATAGCTAGGAGAGTCCATAAGATTACATATTTTGTTCTTGGCACACAGTTGGGTACAGGTGCATTAAACAAAATAATAGATTTGGAAATCTGGAATTTATCATTGAATACCATTTTCAGAAAATAATTTATTTTATCCCAATATGGTTTAATCAAATGACATTCGTAGAACATATGTTGCCAGTCTGCTTTTATTGATAAATCACATCTCCAGCAGCCAATATTTTTCTTAAACATAAGTTCTATTTTATGAGGGGTTACATAAGATCTGTGTATGAATTGCCATGTAAAAAGTCTCCAATGTAATAAAAGTGATGTCTGCTTTGGAGAGAGAAGAATTAGTTTTTTATCTCTGTCATTTGGCACATGTCCATTAACTGATCTATAATAATTCCATATTTTGTCATTATTATGCATTTTTATTTTTTTGTTTGTTTTATAAATAGATGATAAGTATCCCTTTCCAGTAATGGGTTGATTCGTTAATAATATTATATGTCCTATAAAGTTAGGAACATTTTGTCTTCTTGATGGTTGCATTGTTTCTTGTTTGCTTAATATATACTGTCTTAATTCTTGTACATGTAACTACGAACTATCTTCCATATTTAATTTCTGTTTAATCTGGTCTATTGTCAGAGGTTTTCCAGAGTTTAGCAATCGATGCCAATATATTAATCCCTTTTCTTTAAGCATGTTGACTACTTCCATATTAAATGTTATTATATTACCTTGTGTGTACGCTACTGGATATAAATAAATGACCATGCTTTAATATCAGGATTGCTATTAATATGATTTTGGAAAATTTTTAATGTATAAGTAATGTATTTGGAACTTATATTTTTATTCTTATGTATCATCATATATTCCTTCATCAGCCATAGACAATTGTTTGATATGAAATCTGTATACTTATTTGCTACTACAAATCCTGATTTTAACCAGATTCTCTCATGAACTAGCATTTTCCATTTTGATGTATATTTTGTATTTAGCCATAATGATATTGTTTTAATAATGGATGAATGCAAATATATTTCTATGTCTGGTAAACCTATGCCACCTATATCCCAATCATCTAGATGATACTTCATAGCTATCCTTGTTATTTTTGGATACCATAGGAATCTTACCATTAAATCATTTAATTGTTTTAGGTGCGATTTAGCTGGTGGCAAAGAACAAGCTTGTATGACATAAAGAATTTTTGGAAATATGATCATTTTAATTATATAAAGTCTTTCTTCCATTGAAAAGAAGAATTTATTCCATCTTTGTATTAGATTTTTAATATTATTTAAGGTCTCTTTATAATTTGTTTCAATTGTAATATCTAGGTTGTTAGTTATTATAATTCCCAAGTATTTAATTATATTATCGGTAGAGATATATTTATGGTATTTTTTATTTAGATCTTTTTTATTAGTATTTATAAGCAATACATTTGTTTTGTTCTCATTAAATTTAAGACTTGAAAAGTTTTGAAAGTTTTGAATTGAGTCCCATAATGCTTTTAAACTGCTATTATTATTGTTTAAGGTAATTAAAATATCAGCAAAAAGTTGAATTTTAAGCTCTAGGCTGTTGTCTAGTTGTATTCCTTCAATATTTTTATCCATACGTATATTATTTGCTAAGAGTTCAATGACTAGTGCAAACAATAATGGAGAAAGAGGGCAGCCTTGTTTTGTGCCCTTAGTTATTTTAATAGATTTAGACAGACAAGATCCCAGTTTTATATAAGCCAATGATTTTTCATATAATGATTTTATTAACAAAGTGAAGTTGTTTGAGAAGCCATATTCTTCTAAAACTAACCACAGATAATCCCAGTTCACTGAATCAAATGCGCTATTTATGTCTAAGCTAATAACATTCATTTTGTTTTTTGTGACATTTATATAATCAATTAAGGAAAGAATTATTTTAATGTTGTCATAAGTGTTCCTATCTTTTATAAAACCTGTTTGAGCCTCCTCTATCAAAAGTGGTAGTAATTGTTTTATTTGAGCAGCATGTATTGCCATAAAAATTTTATAATCTATATTAAGAAGTGAAATGGGTCTGTATGATGAACATTCACTGGGATCTTTATTTTGTTTCAGAATTGGTGATATTAATGTGTACTTCCAAGAAGGAGGAATGTCTTTACCATTTTTAACTGATGTAAAGACATTCAATAACAATAGCAAAGCCTCATTTGATAGTAATTTAAACATTTCTGGGGTGATATTATCTATACCTGGAGCTTTTTTTAATTTTAGCTTATTTACTTCAGCTTTAAGTTCTGTCATTGTTATTTGTTTATCTATTAGTTGTACCTGCTCCTCTAATAACCTAACTTTAACATTGTTTTTGAGAAAAGCTTTCAATTCTTAATGTGTTTCTGTTTTCTCATTTTGATTATTAAGTTTATGAAAAAATAGCCTAAAAGCTTCTAGTATTTCCTTCTAAATCAGATACTTTCTTTTTGGTTTCTATATTATGTATTTCCTTGATTTGATTTGTTTTAATAATCTTTTTCATCCTATTTGCTATTCTTTGTTGGTTTTTAGGGTTCATTGAATAGTAACATAGTTTAATTTTTTCTAAGTTGATCATTGTTTTGTGGTGTAGCGTATCTGAGTATTTTTTATTAGTATCTTCTAGTTCTTTTATTAAGTTGGTGTTTCCATTTTGAATATCAAGCTTTAAATTATCTACTTTTGACTGTAATTCCATTAATTCCTTATTCCACTGTTTTTGTTTATTTTTATACCATCCCACCGCTCTTCCATATAGGTATGCTTTCAATGCATCCCATATATATATTTCAGATACATCTTTTGTAAGATTGATATCTAGGAATGTTTGTGTCTCTTTAATATAAAATTCCTTAAAATCTTTGAGATTTGTTATGTAAGATGGTATTCTTGTTACTGATATCCTTCTCTTGAAACATAAGTCTATCTCAAACGTTATGGTGTTATGGTCCGAAAATGGACATGAAATTGTCTTGACTTTATTTAATTTAGAGGTTAAATCCTTTGTTATGTACACTCTATCTATTCTAGAGTATGTATTATGTCTATGGGAAAAATGTGTAAAGAATAGTGAATCTGGGATAGCATACTCATTTATGTCAACTATATTAAAAGTTTCAACAAACTCAGATAACAACTTTGTTAAAGGTGATCTCTTACGTGTAGTTTTAGTATTTGTGTCAGTTTCTTTTATAATGCAATTTAAATCGCCAGCTATGATTAAATTGCCTTTGGTATATTGTACAATGTCTTCTAAGTGTTGTTTGGCCACTCTAGCACCTAGTCCTGGTATCCAATAAATATTCACTAATGTATACCACTTTTTTGATGGATGGCAAAGAGTATTCTAAATGTATTCAACTCAGAGTCAAAAGAGATGCTTAGGGCATTACAATGGTTGAGTTATTGGTCTTTAAGATTAATAGTGAAAGATGAGTCAAATAAGATCTTTTTATTTATCATTTTGTAAAAGTTCTGCACTAGTAATAATGTATTATTAAACATCATATAACAGGGATTTGTACATGAATTCAGTATTACTTGTGGTAGGGTGTTGTAGGTTGGTTGCGTTACTTGAAAAATAGGGAACATTAGGATTATGAATAGTTTAAATATATATCACTAAAGATGATGAATGATTTTTCACAGTTAAATAAGTACAGTTAAGATAGTAGTGCAGTTTATGTTAAAATCTTGAGAACTCTTAATAGGTTCATAGGTTTATAGATGCATGCTAGGCAATCAATCTATGGACCATTTCACACCTAGTCCAAAAACTCTATTTAAAATTTCCCACTAGCCTCAATAGGGCAAGATGAGTTTTACTGGGAGAGAATTTGAAGCTGCCCATCCAATTATCAGGATTTACCTTGAAAGTGTGAAGGGTGCTATTCTGCTTGACATATAGTAGAAGTTTGTCCCAGAGGTGAGGGATATGTTGAGATATGAATCTATTATGCCAATGTGTCTTATTTATCTCCTGATGAAGGTTTAGTTTCTTTAATTGAATACTTGATGTACTGTTAGTACTATGAAGGAATAGGAGATTAAATAGGGTTGGGTCTGTAAGAGACTGAATGCAGAGACAGGGCTGTCTATCTGAGATCACTCATCTTTTTACTTATAAATCTCTGATGTTTCTCAGGTTATAGGATATGTTTAAATAAATGTATGCCAAAAGATGCATTATACTCAATTATGGGTCTGATATTAGTAAAGAGGATTTAAGATTTCATTGGATCTAGTACATATGCCTTTGGAAATTAGATGGGCAAGATAAAAGTCTTTCTGAACTATTATGGAGTTATATGATGGCCAAATGATAAGGAATTCTCAACAATAGTACCTAGATCACTTACAACAGTGTCTGATTGGAAGAATGAATCTCCTATATGGTAAGTAAAACTGCTTCATTTAACAAAATGAACTATGCTTCATTTTTTACATTTAATTTGAGACCGTTGTCCTTGCACCGATTGTTAACATGGGCTAAGTCATACTGGAGCATTTGCGAGTCAGTTGAAGAACAAATAGCAAGACCCAATTTACAGTCACCTGCAAACTTAGTTAACTATTATCCAGAAGTGCTGGCCTGAAGGTCTGTGAAATATATCCCACACAGGAGATTGCCCAAAACAAAATTCTGTGGTACACCACTGATAACTTTTTAGATTTCAGAAGTGGCACCTGTTATTCTAACCACGTGTATTCTGTTAGACAACCAATTAACTATCCATTGAGCAATATGAGGATTTATATTCAGATTTATATATCTATCAAAAATGCTTGCATGGGGAATAGTGTTAAAGACTTTGGCCAGGTCTAGATATGCTATGTGCACTGTCTGATGACTATTTACTGCTTCAGTTACTCTCTAAAAGAAATTAAAGAGAATAAAGAGGCCGGACCTTCCTTTGATAAAGCCAAATTGATGAAGGTCCAGGGTTAAGAGATTTTCAAGATTAATGATGTCTTAAATAACTAGCTTTACATATGAGGCTAGTAAAGCTAATGTGTCTACAGTTACTATTGTCCATGGTTAGGATACCCGTGTAATTTGTTGATATTATTTTCTCTTCAGCAGGGTGAATTTGTTCTGATATTTGTTCATGTCCATAGTAAAGAATTTACATACTGCTAGACATTTGTTATGGAGAAGAAAGGAGAACTATGCAAAGCACTCATTGTAACAAGAAATACCTGATCAATATAGGTAAACCTCTGTTTCCTCCCCTTATTTTTTCTATCATGTTATGACTATTACATATGTATTTATGTATGTTAATGGATTTTATAAAATAATATGGAGCGTTAATGCTTTTCCATTTTTTTTCATCCATTCTGTTTGTTTAATAATATACAACAGAAACACAAAATATTTCTATTCTATTATATTATATTATATTATATTATACTATTTGCATTTAATACCTACAGAAAAAGTATAGTAGATTGGCAACAGAAGTATCTTATAAGATATGACCAGATGATGGTGAGAAGATCACAGAAATAACAGTGCACTTCAAGCCTGGGTGAATTCATATAGAGGTAAGCATTGCATGCACGTTTATACAGTAAAAAAAAATGAGACATGAGACATTCCACATGCAAAGATGTTATGCAAATCAGAAGCACTTCTTATTCAAACAAGCAAAGCTTCCATTTAAATATGCTCTTCAGTCAGAGCTTTATTCCTCTTAATTTATTTATAATAAAAAAGTTAAGTGATTTGGGTAAAAATAAGAGACAGACCTTATGTTTTCTATTGAGAAAAGAGTAAAGTTCATTAAAGAGGAGTCTGTACACCATGCAGCTAACCCTGAATTATGATATGGCCTCCACAAACAGTCAACCCAAGCAACTTTGGAGTAGGTAATAAGAGTGAACCATGGGTGAAATAATACAATTTAAGTTAGCAAATAGGGTATGGAACATGGCACAGTTGTTTTATGACACAACTGCCATCATGGATAGCCCACAACAAAGTTATGATATAAATATTTATTTTTCTTTCTTTTTCCTTTTTTTTTTCTTTTTTTTTTAAGCAACATGAGTCAGAAATATAAAAGTGGTATACCATGCTCACAAGTGCATTAGGATTTGTCCTGAAATTTACTCAAAGAGAATTTTCAAAGTAAAGCTTAATGTAAGCCCCACATCGTTGCAGCGGTTAGTATTGTCACCTCACAGCAAGAGGTTCTCTGGTTCAATCCTCGGCTGGGGTGCCTTCTGTGCGGAGTCTGCATGTCCTCCCTGTGGTCACGTGGGTTTCCTCCTGGTGCTTCGGTTTCCTCCCACATCCCAAAGACATGCTGTAGGTGGATTGGACATGCTAAATTGGTCCTAGGTGTGCGTGCGTGTGTGTGCCTTCTGTGGAAGGTTGGGCACCGGGTGGCAACTCGACACCGTAAAACTCCACTGCCAATCATGAGCAGACAGGTGATCTGCTGTGGTGACCCCTAACTGGAAAAAGCCGAAAGAAGAAGAAGATCAAACTTGTTGAAACCATCTGCTGAATCTATTGTTAATTAATGTCAGGCTATTTGAAGCTATTTATTAGCTCGGTTGGTTTTTCACAAAGGCAGAGAAATCTAACCATAGCTATATATTCAAAAACAAAAAACACCAGAAGGCATGTTAATCAAAGACAAATTTAATTAACTTTTAATAGGTTACAACCTATTAAGACTGATTAAATTTGTCTTTGACCGATACGTCTACTAGTGTTTTTTTTTTTTTAGTGCAAAATTATGCTAGTATCCAAATAAGTGGTTACTGTTGTTTGCTTAGCTGTATGTTCAGGTATATCATTCTTTGAGCTACTAAAATTTCCCATCAAGCAATTCTGACTAAAAAAAAAAAAAAAACACAGGCACATTATCTCTCATTTTGTAGAGCTGAGCACAACAGGGAACAGCAGCTTGGTGGTTAATGGAATACTTGACCATCATTTTACAAATGCAATTAGATGGTAGGGATATAGCAGAAAAAAGAGCTCTAATGATTATAGTAATTCAGTGTTTCTGCCTCCTATTTTTTTACACAAGACAATCTCTATTCAGGCCACTGTATTCTGTGGGAGAAGGAGAATTGAAAAACTGGTAAGATTCTAAGAGATTCCTTGACAGAAGAATATTAAGTTTCCTCTAATGGATGCATTTATGAAACAATAGAAACAATTCAAATGCTGCATGAGTGAGCTTTTATTTTACAAAACAATTGAAGTGCAGTCCTTTGCATTTGTTGTGCATATGGTTTGCTCTGCAAATTCTCAGTTTTCCATGAAACATGTCCCACTTTGGGTATTCAGACAGATGGTGACCCTGAAGTAGTAATCAAGGGACCTAAAACACAAGTCTGAACAGCTCCACTAATGTAGTGGGTTCCTGTTGTATTATCGACAGCTTAATTTGTCGAATGCTTAAACATCAGCACCTAAGTGTTGAAAGCTTACAATAGCGAATGGCCACATAATTGAATTATTTCCTCAGGAAAGAATTTGTGTGACCGTTATCAGGGATTTGCCCATTCCCCAATATAGAGCAATCTTGGACTTAATATATTTAGTTAGGGGGTGTTTGGCTGTGTTTGTTTATTTTGTTTATGGACAGCCACACAAATTCTTTCCTGAGGAAAGAATTTGATTATGTGGCTGTTTGCTATTGTAAGCTTTCGACGCTTAGGTATCGATGTTTTCGGATTCGGCAAGCTATGCTGTCAATGTTATGATATAGATGCAATGTATTTAGCTACAGTAGAATTAATTTGGTTTTCCTTACTTAAATAGCCACCTGACAAGGGAATTATTTAGCTATGAATGTATGTACCTGGCATTATAATATACAATGTATTGGATTTCATTTCCTGTTTCTGTGGATTTTGTAATCGTATCTTTTTAGAACTTTATAGATCTACATTAATTCATGATGTGAACTGTTTTTTTTTTTCAAATGGCCTTGAGCACCATAGTGCTTTTAGCTTTTAGCATCTCTCTCACCAAGCAATCCTCTGCTTAAATTAATTATTTGTTACTGAAACAAAAGCTTGGTTTAGGCTGGTAAAGCTTACATTAACAGCAAGGTCTTTGCCAGTGGTGTGCATTACATAGTCAACAGCTCTCAGTACCAGCACTATATACAGGTTAGATGAAGCTATGATGACTAGACCACAATATGCTATTCTTGATCAAACAGTGCCTAACATGAGAATTTACCAGCATGCTATCATGAACCAAAATGTTAAAAAGTTATCCTTTATTAGTCAATGTTCAATGATAATAATAATATAATAAAAATAAAGAAATACTGCTTTGCTGAAAATAAGTGCAAACGTAGAGATTCTGGTTATCAGTATTTCAAAATTAAAGCCTTCACTGCAATATTTCTATGATGACGCAGCAATAATTTCTAAACTATCCTTTTTTATCAAACTTTTTTATTTGTATAACAAACATGCTAAATATTATAACTGTAGTATTTCAATATTATGTATTTTATTAGTACTACATTAGTACTACTTATCCCTTAATTTGTGATATTTGCTGTTGCTGATTTCTGAGCTTGAGTCATTGTTCAAATGGGAAAGGACCTCTCTACTAGCTCACCCACCAAGTTATCAAGCAAACTAACCAGTAAATAAATATATTAATTAAATTCAAAAAAAAAAAAAAATCCATGCTCATTTCTTGGGTGAATTTGGGTCTCTGGAGCTTCAGTGAGTTAGACTGATGCACTGATGCATTAGATTAATAGATGTTTTTCACAAATTAAAATAGTCCTGTTAAGGGTAAAAGATGGTTACTTGGGTCCCTTGTCTTATACTAATAACCTGTTATCAGCCAAAGGAGTCAGGGAAAAAAAAATATTGTCGATTGATCTAACACTCTTAAAAATGTATAATCCCTGACAATATTTATTATGTCACAAATATAGCTTCAAATATTATCTTATCTGGTTGTTTCATTACATTTTTATTAATAAGACACATTTCTATAACAGCAATATCCATACATCATTTTTACAACATCATTTAATTAGGCATGTCACAAAAATTACTCAGCACTACACAGTATTAGCATATGACAAGTCACGAGAAATACTCACAGATCTACAAATTTACACTAGGATTTTAGAAAAATCCTCAGAACACCAGGCAATATGATTTCACACTCGAAGGAAGGAGCACATATCCTTGTGCTTCCCTATCAGATTTCATTATTCCTGTTACACAGAATGTAGTTCCCAGCTATTAGCATTATATGAATTAATTGCTTACAATGCATCCTAGCAAACAAAATGCAGTACATCAAATGGTAATCAGTGAAATTACTTTATCTGAAATATGACACATCAGGGAACTGTTTTTCCCATGGTGGTTATGTCCTCATCATTGATTATATTTTTGGTTGACAACATAAGCAGTGCCCCACAAAAACACACTTTTGGTTGACAACATAAGCAATGCCCCACATAAACACATTTTTGGCTGACAACATAAGCAGTGCCCAACATAAACACATTTGTGGTTGACAACATAAGCAGTGCCCAACATAAACACATTTTTTGGTTGACAACATAAGCAGTGCCCAACATAAACACATTTTTGGTTGACAACATAAGCAGTGCCCCACATAAACACATTTTTGGTTGACAACATAAGCAGTGCCCCACATAAACACATTTTTGGCTGACAACATAAGCAGTGCCCCACATAAACACATTTTTAGTTGACAACATAAGCTGTGCCCCACATAAACACATTTTTGGTTGACAACATAAGCTGTGCCTCACATAAACCCATTTTTGGCTGACAACATAAGTAGTGCCCCACATAAACACATTTTTAGTTGACAACATAAGCTGTGCCCCACATAAACACATTTTTGGTTGACAATGTAAGCAGTGCCCAACATAAACACATTTGTGGTTGACAACATAAGCAGTGCCCAACATAAACACATGTTTGGTTGACAACATAAGCAGTGCTCCACATAAGCACATTTGTGGTTGACAACATAAGCAGTGCCCCACATAAACACATTTTTAGTTGACAACATAAGCTGTGCCCCACATAAACACATTTTTGGCTGACAACATAAGCAGTGCCCCACATAAACACATTTTTGGTTGACAACATAAGCAGTGCCCCACATAAACACATTTTTAGTTGACAACATAAGCTGTGCCCCACATAAACACATTTTTGGTTGACAACATAAGTTGTGCCCCACATAAACACATTTTTAGTTGACAACATAAGCTGTGCCCCACATAAACACATTTTTGGTTGACAACGTAAGCAGTGCCCAACATAAACACATTTGTGGTTGACAACATAAGCAGTGCCCCACATAAACACATTTTTGGTTGACAACATAAGCAGTGCCCCACATAAACACATTTTTGGTTGACAATGTAAGCAGTGTCCGACATAAACACATTTTTGGTTGACAACATAAGCAGTGCCCCACATAAAAACATTTTCATCCACTTGAAGCAGTATTTAACATTTGCCTTGTAAATCATTTAACCTAAACAAGTACATTCAGCCTAGCACTATACCACATTATGATTTATAACAATGATTGTTGAAACTGCATAAACAACAAGGTAAAATGATGCTATCATAACTATTTTTGTGTTTCTCAAATAATGGAGTACAGCTTTTTTTTCTGTAAGCACTATAACTTTGCTGGGGAAAATACTGTCCTAAGAAGGAATATGAAAATAAATGGTTTAATCTTCATTGCAGCTGACTCAATTGACAATGTTGTCTACAAACAGTTGTGCTATTTTTAGGTGAAACTTTTACTTTGTGATCAGTTACATTGTTTGAGACTCTCTGATTTTGTTGGTTGTATTATTTTTATCTGTTCGCATGGTAATGCATGTATGTCAAAGCATCGCTATACAGACTTGATTTTTGTTCAGTATAAATGCTCAGTAGCAGCTCTCATGAGTGCCTTACAGCTTGGCTAGGCTACTGCTCTTGAGTGCCTTGCAGCTAGGCTAGGCTGCTGCTCTTGAGTGCCTTGCAGCTAGGCTAGGCTGCTGCTCTTGAGTGCCTTGCAGCTAGGCTAGGCTGCTGCTCTTGAGTGCCTTACAGCTTGGGTAGGCTGCTGCTCTTGAGTGCCTTGCAGCAAGGCTAGGCTGCAGCTCTTGAGTGCCTTGCAGCTAGGCTAGGCTGCTGCTCTTGAGTGCTTTGCAGCTAGGCTAGGCTGCTGTTCATGCTCAGACTCAAATAGTAACTTTGGTAAGCAGCCCTAGTGAGGAAGCACTCTTCAGATTTGAACTCCAATATGAGTTTGGGCAAGCAGCTGCAGGGGTGGAATGGAAGAATTTTACAATTAGGGAGCAGGAAGTGGGTTTTAGGATTAGTAAGCAGAAAAGGAATTTTAGGATTAGGGAATAGGAAGGGAGTTTTAGGGTCAGGGAGTGATTGGAGAACTTAGTTTTAGGGAGCAGTTTCAGATTTAGGGAGCAATCAAAGATTTTATGTTTATAGGTTCATAGGTTTATAGGTAGGTACTAGGCTATCAGCCCTGGGGCCTATACAAGCCCAGCCAAAAAGGTACCCTGGCTTTTGCCACCCAAGAAAATTATTTTCCTGTGCCTCTGTCGAGCAGAGCCACAGAGGTGATCCCTGGGGTGAATTTCCTATTTCCCATCCAATCATCAAGATTTTTCTTGAGGAGTGCTAATGAGGAGCTTTGTTTGATATAGATAGGTAGTTTATTCCAGAGTATGGGAAGTCTCTGGGACAGGAATCTATCCCTCCGGCATGTTCTGTTTAATGTGGTGACAAGGTTTAGGTCCCTAGAGCGTGTAGCTCGGAGGGATTGGGATTTCTTTAAGTGGAGCATGTCCAACAGCTCTGGGTTTGACATAGCTTTGTATGTTAGGCAGAGATCACCTCTGAGTAGGTGATATATGACAGAGTAAAGATGGAGTTTTTTGAGACGGTCTGCGTAGGGCATCTGTTTGAGGCTGGTAATCTTCTTTGTGAGGTATTTCTGGGGCCTTTCCAGTTGTTGTAAATGTCTTGTGAAGTACATACCAAAAGGGGCATTGTACTCTATAATGGGTCTAATGAGTGATGAGTAGAGGGGAACAATAACCTCTTTTTTTCTGGATGAGAAACCTTCTGTGATGAGGTGTGCCACGTAGAAGGATTTCCTGACTACTGTGGCGATGTGATTATCAAAGGAGAGACTACTGTCCACCTGTGTCCCAAGGTCTCTTATCACACTTTCAGTGTTAAGTATACTACCGCCTATGTTGTAGTTCATGGGTACAGAGTTTTTTCCAAAGGGGGTGACAATGCACTTTTTGGAATTGAGCTTGAGGCCATGGCTTTGACACCAGGCATCTGTCTCAGTGAGGCCCTTTTGCAGGATGTCCACATCATTAGGAGTTTCGATTATGGCTCCTAGTTTGCAGTCATCTGCAAACTTTGTTAGCCAAAGACCTTCTGTGTTAGCCTGTACTTCAGAGAAGTAGATACCAAACAGGAGAGGACCCAGGACTGAACCCTGTGGTACTCCACTTGTCACTGGTCTGAAGTTGGATTTGGAGTCTGCTACTTTCACAGCGTGGGTTCTGTCAGTGAGCCAGTTGGCAACCCATCTTGTGACATAGGGATTTATACCTAGTTTAGTGAGTTTATCTATAATTCCAGAGTGGGGGATGGTGTCAAAAGCCTTGGCAAGATCTAGATAGGCTGTGTGAACCACCTTACCCTTGTCTACGGCTTTTGTGACTGCTTCAACGAAGTCTATCAGGTTTAGGAGACATGATCTGCCATTTACAAACCCAAACTGCATGGGATCCAGAGTTTGGAGATTACTAATATCTTTGTTTATAAGTTCCACAATGATACGTTCCATAGCCTTGCAGACTGGGCTCATCAGGCTAATGGGGCGGTAGTTCCTGGGGTCCGTGGTGGCTCCCCCCTTGTGGAGTGGGATAACCGTTGTTGTGCGCCATTCAGCAGGCACAAAGCCTGAGGTGAGGCTATGATTGAACATGGTACTTAGGTGGGGTGCCAGTTCATTCTGTTCGGATGGGTAGTGGGCAAGCAGCTGCAGGGGTGGAATAGGGGGAAGGTTAGTGGATGTTTAGGGTAAGGGACTGAGCAGTCAGGTTAGGAACTGTGTGGGAGCTTTAGTTTTAGGGTCTAGTAGGGCTGTGCAGTTTATAGGATCAGCTGTTGAGAGGGTGATGTACAAACTAATGATCCTGCTAGTGCTAGTGAAAGCTGGAACACTTGTTTTTTGAACAAGTGGCAGTGAGCATGTATACCACAAGTTATTAGCAAATGAGCACCTCTAGTAGACTCAATTAATTTATTGCATAATCCCTAGATATCTGAATTACCATCACAAAATGAAACCACATTTGTTTACATTTTCTACATATTTGCTGTACAGTACTTAAAAGGTAACAGGCTTGTATTTTTCTATCCAAAAAAGTAATGCGATAGATGTAAGTAAAAATCCATAAATCTGTGACAGCTTGTTTTGCTGTGGTGTGTATTAGTTTTCTTTAGTTTTCTATAATGTCAAAAATATTGGATATTTCTACTTGCTGCATGTACAGCCTGTATGCCATAAAATCATGCAAAAATGCATTTAATGTTATGGCCATCTGTAATCATAAGAGAATGCCATTTTCAAAGCTTGTTTAGAATACCTAAAGTTTAAAAGTGTATCAGTTAATCAGTATAATGGAATGTCTGCTGAGAAAATGACTAAATATTCTTTGTGTTAATACATTCATTAAATAGCTTTTTGCATAATGAAACAGGCAATAAAATGTTACAATCAAATTACAGACTCCAGACAGAGGAAATTATGTCCAAGTCCCTGGAGCAACAGAGGCTATGCTCTATATGTTAAAGAGCATCCTGTGTTTTACTACCTAGTGCACAGAACTAAGATATGGTGCTAGTGATTTATATCCAGCTGCACATAACATGATGTGGGGGACACTGAGTAAATGATCTTATTGCAATGGTAACTCTTACTGATCAAATTCTTGTATTAAATATAGATCAAATCAAAGAGAATAACAATTATCTAACTAAGGTTTTATTTGGTTCTTAGACTTGGTTATTAATGAACAGAATAACTTTATACAATCTCACATTTTAACTTTCATTTTTGAATAATGTACAGGAATGTAAAATGCAACCACACCTAACTGCCTGATATGTCAACAACACAGGAATAAATACATTCTCACATGAAATCTAGATGCCATGCATTGACAGACACAATGAGGGATGCCTGGGATACATTTATTTAAAACCTATATTTCATTTCCTTTTCCAGTAATGTGACTGAGCAATTAACTTTTAAGGTGTATAAATTGGTTAAAATCCATACAATATCTTTAAGGTTTGAATAAGTTCTGTGACAGTCAGCCATTTTATAAATATACAAAATTCTCTCAAGCTGTCTTTATAAAGTTCTGCTGAGGTTTGCTAAACACATATATGTAAAAGAAAAATGGGACAATAAGTAATAAGGAAAATCAGAACAGTAGTAACAGGGATTAATGGTGTTTCATACAAAACAGACTAACAGGCTCATGTAGCCATCTCTGGAGTATAAATGACAGAAATAAAAGAAACAAATTTGAAATTCATTAAAGGGAACTGAGAACAAAATGTATAGTGAAGATGAGATATTCTTGGTGGTCCAGAAGAAAAGGCCACAAGTTCGAAACCACAAGGCAAGGCTTTGAGTTAGGCATGAGAAAATATTACTTCTCTGGCATGTTGGTAAACAAATGTAACGAGCACCTGAATTGGTCAGTACAGAACAAAATACCTTAAATCTCATGATAAAAATGAAAATAGAGCAGCTTTCTGCAGGCCAAGACTCCATATTTGATGTTCTATAGTTTCAAAAAATTAAATGCAATTAAAACTTGAAGACAGCAAATTCTGAAACCTGAATGTTGTACACAATTGCATATGTTCACCTTATGTATATCTACCACTTATCTATGTAGATAGATAGATAGATAGATAGATAGATAGATAGATAGATAGATAGATATACATATATATTAACTTCAAGATCACTCTACCATAGAGAAGGGAGATCTCAGTGATACAGCAAATGTGGACTTATGACAGCCCCCACCCAACAAATTACATTTAATATTTTGAAATTGTGGAACTTGCTGTATGGGGTCTCAACCATACAGCAAGGACTTCTGGAAAGCAAAGTTAGAGATTGGTGTGCATCTTTAATGTGCTACCTGCAGCTAATGGGTAGACCAGAAAGAAAGTAACTAAAAAAACAAAGCAGTTTCTTTCTACTAACATAAATATACATGTAAAAATGCATAATGATGTCTGAATGATTAATTATTTAACTGGAGACAGAGTACAAAAAAAATACCCTGATATGGCTGTCACATTAAGCCACACTTCCAGCAGTACTGTGCTTTAAAGAAGTTTATAAAATAATTATGGTTAGAAGACTCTAATTTAAAAATTGGGCATGCATAATAGACGGAGTCCATTAGATAGACACAACAGAAATTAATAAATAAAGACTATACTCGAAATAGATTAATATTATCAGATGTAGAGTACATACACATTACATGTTTTGTAGCACATTCATAAAGGTACAAGCATTTAATGGTGCACTCAAAATGCATTGCTAATCTTTATAAAGTAAGGATTTATTAAAAAACAACATATGCAGCACATTCATGAGCAACATAGGTTCATAGGTTCATAGGTTCACACTAGGCTATCTGCCCTAGGGCATTTATAAGCCTAGCCAGAGTGTGTGTGGCTTTCACCACCCCTTGGAATGAGAATACTATGCCCATTTAGGGTTTAGTTTACTGTGCCTCTGTCTAGTAGTGACACAGAGATGACCCCCGGGGTACACCTATGATCTCCCATCCACTCGTCAAGATTTCTCTTGAAGAGAGTCAGTGAGGGGCTCTGCCTAACATGGACTGGGATTCTGTTCCAGAGTGTAGGGAGCCTCTGGGTTATGAATCTGTCCCTCCAGCACGTCCTATTTATTTCTGTGTTGAGGTTCAAATCTCTCGCTCTCGTGGCTCTGGTGGATCTGGATTTTCTGAGGTGGAGCATGTCCATTAATTCCGGATTGGACATGGCCTTGTACGTCAGGCATAGATCGCCTCTGAGTAGGCGGTATGCGACTGAATAGAGCTGGAGTTTCTTCATCTGGGCAGCATATGACATATGTTTGATACCCTTGATCCTCTTGGTGAGGTACTTTTGGGGTCTTTCTAACTGCTGCAGGTGTCAGGTAAGGTACATCCCAAATGGGGCATTGTTCTCAATTATGGGCCTGATAAGGGAAGAGTATAGGGGCACAATGACCTCTCTTGACCTAGATGTGAATCCTTTCATGATAAGGTGGATAATATAGAAGGTCTTCCTAACCACCTTGGTAATGTGAGTGTCAAATGAGAGGTTACTGTCAACTTGGGTCCCTAGTTCCGTGATTACTTCTTCTGTACTTAATGGATTACCACCTATGTGGTAATTTGAGGGTAGTTTGTTTTTCCCAAAGGGTATGACTATACATTTTTTGGCGTTCAGTTTAAGGCCATGGCTCTGGCACCAGTTATCCATTTCTATGAGGCCTTTCTGAAGGATGCTTGTGTCCGCTGGAGTATCAATTATGGCGTCCAGTTTGCAGTCATCTTTGAACTTTGTCAGCCACAATCCTCCTATGTTTGCTTGCACCTCGGAAAAATAAATGCCAAACAAGAGGGGTCCCGGGACCAAGCCCTGTGGGACACCGCTTGTGACTGACTTAGAGTCTGACATGGCTCCAGCAATTCTGACCTTGTGAGTTCTGTCTTTGAGCCAGTTTGCAACCCATCTTATGACATATGGGTTTACATTTAAGCTGGTGAGCTTGTCTATGATGCCCGAGTGGGGTATTGTGTCGAAGGCTTTTGCAAGATCAAGGCAGGCTGTGTGAACTGCCTTACCCTCATCAACGGCCTTATTGACTGTTTCAAAAAAGTCGACCAGGTTCAATAGGCAGGATCTGCCCTTGACAAAGCCGAATTGGGTAGGATCCAGTTTCTGTAGGTCCCCAATGTCTTTGTTTATGAGTTCCATAATGATCCTCTCCATAGCTTTGCAGACCAGGCTCGTCAAGCTTATGGGGCGGTAATTTCCAGGGTCCGTAGAAGCACCTCCTTTGTGGAGTGGGACCACTGCTGCTGTACACCATTATTTGGATACATATCCTCTAGTAAGGCTAAGATTAAACAGCAGCCTTATGTGCGGGTTTAGTTCCTCTTGGAGTTCATGTAGCACGCAACCCAGGACACCGTCTGGTCCCATTGATACTGTGTTTTTAGCTTTGGAGAGGGCGGCTCTCACATGGGCATCTGAGATGTCAGGGAGGCTACACTCTGCTGGGATAGATATTTCTCCTTTTGGGGGGGAGAAATTTGCACTGAACCTGTCTGCCAGTATGTTGGCAATGTCTGTGGGTTCAGTGTATTTTTTTGTCATTTTGGACTAACTCTGAGCATATCTGGGAGTTTCCACCCAGGTTTCTAACATAATTAAAGAAGGCCTTGTGATTGTCTTTAGTGTCTTTTGTGATTTTTTTCTCAAAGTTGGCCTTGGATGATTTTATGAGTGATCGTAGTTTTTTGCTAGTACTGATCAGAGATGCCTTCCCTTTTGGGGATTTTGCTCTCTCATGTAGTAGCTTCCTCCTCCTGTTGTAAAGCTTGTTAATGGCTGGGGTCCACCAGACCAGATGTCTGCCTTTGGGGGAATGGGTCTTGGTTTTATTTGGGATTGCATGATCCATGCATTCTTGAAGGTGTCCGTAGAAAGTGTTTATAAAGGATTCAGTGGTGTGGGCTGTGGTTTCCACTGTCCCAGGGGCCTTGAAGGATACCACTTCAGTCTTAAGAAGTGTGAAGTCAACTTTTGAGAAATTCTTCACTGTGGTCTTTTGTGCTGGGGGTGGAGGCGGGATGTGGATTTCCAGTGAGATTAATTTATGGTCTGATCTCACCAATGAGGGGTATACTTCTGGTGTGGAGCATTGTGTCCCCATGTTTGTGATGATCAGGTCTAGTATATTATCTCCTCTTGTGGGAGTGGTGACTAGTTGTTCCATCGCATTTGAGTTTATGAATTCTAGGAACCTTTGGTCTAGGGTGTTGGGGCTTCAGTAATGCTCCCAGTCTATGTTTGAGTAGTTGAAGTCTCCCAATATGATGGTATTTGGAGACATTCATACTCTCCAGTGTCTTCAGGAAGGCTGAGTGGGGTTCCTGAGTTTGAGAGGGTGGTCTGTAGCATGCTACAAACTGTAGGGCAGTTTTGCCAATGGTTAGTTGCACATGGATGGTGTCCGATGCTTCGTGCATTGCCACTAACCTGGAGGTGTGGGTATCTTTGATGAATATGGATACTCCCCCTCCTTTTGTGGTTCAGCCCAAGTTTTGGGGCTGAAAAGCATGATATGAGGTATAACCTGGTAGTGCTGGGGTGCTCTCAGGAGCCTTGAACCAGGTTTCAGTCAAGGCACAGACATTGATGTTCTCCATACTGAGGAGGGCTTCAAGAGTGTGCATCTTGAGGTTTAGACTTCTGACGTTGAGCAGCATTACCCTTAGTTTTTTTTCACTTGTGTTTTCTAGGGAGGTGGGTTTGTCTTTTAAGCCTTGCCTAAAAAAGGCACTATGGGGGTGGCAAGAGCCTTGGCCAATATCTGGAAGCCCAGGGGTGACAGGTGCAAGCCATTCCTTGCGAAGCAGCGTGGCTTGTCAAGCATGCCATCCCAAGCAGACAGACATTGGATCCCCTTAGAATGACACCAGTAAATGAGTCAATTGTTAAAGCTGATCATTTTGTCTTTGTACTGTGGCATCATTCTTGGTGAGGGTAGGATGCTGCTCAGGATCAGGGTCATACCGGCCTGGACTACATAATCAGAGAGCTTCTCTATGTCTCTTTTCATGTAGTCCAGCGAGGTACATCTCAGGTCATTCACACAGGCATGGACAATGACTGAGTCATATTTGTACTTGCTTTGGAGTGACCTGAGTGCTTGTGTTATGTAGTGGATTCTAGCACCCGACAGGCAGCTTACTGTAACCTTTTCCTTGTTCAGTCTGGTGAGCGGGACGTCAGTGTGTCTGACTATGGAGTCACCTATTACAAGTGTATCAGGCATGTTGTTTGGCCTTAAGGGCTGTGACTGTTTGGCACACTGACTTTGTGAACTATGTGTTGCATGTGCTATGTTTTGAGGTAGTGGTTGCTTGGATGTCTGCTTTGGAGGCCTCTGTTGTTTTGGTAGATTTTTAATTAGAGCCTCCGAGTATGTTTTTGTGTGTTTATGTGTTTGGTTTGCAGTTGTGATAGGTCTATGTGAGACTGGGTTTGTGGTGTGTGTAGTTACCTTCTCCTCCTGACTGGTTTTGCCAGTACTGAGTTGAGAGAGCTCAGACTCCAGTTTGTCTATATAGTTGCATCTCTCACATATATTTGTATTTGTTGGGAGGAGGAGACGGTTGTCTGTGTACATGAGGCAGTTGTAACATTGCCTCAAAATTCCCAGATTCAGCAGCTGAACTGGAGAGGACGCCAGTAATTGACCCTTCGACATGCTAGAATAGTGTAAGGGATTACTGTGTAACTGAGTCAGAAAGGACCTAAAGGGAAATGGGTACTCAAGGGGATTGTAGGTGGATGTAGTGCTTTCTTTTTGTTTAGGAGTGCTTCACCTGTGTAAAAATGCTTTAGGAGCAAGTGCTGGGCTTTTCAGATAGTGAATAGACTGTTTAGACTGAAAGTAGAGCAGTTCTAAGGGAAAAACTGAAGAGCAGACTTAGCAGAGCCAGAAATAGTTTAAACTTGATTAACCGGCGCAGCCTGATGCTGCGCTATGCGCAAGTTCACGCAAAATCATGCGAAAGTGTGCAAAAGCGCACTAAAGCGGGCTTTATAACAGGGGATTAGAAAGAGCTAGGAAATGGCCAAAAACAGCCAATAAACTACAAGTTGCTGGGCTGGAACCACTCCTTTAGGGACAAATAGGCTGCTCAGTGCTCCCCACTCCCACTGGTGAACAAAGAAGCTTCCTCCTATCCAAATAAGGATATGGACAACGCAGGAACTATGACCCAGCCCAGAAATCAGCAAAATCCGAAGACTGGACTATTCTAGTTCAGTAAAGGCGGGAAAACAAGGATACATTTTTTTTTTTTTTTTACAAACAGACAAAAAAAGATACAGTAACAAACAGTAAATGCTTTAAATCAGCTTGCGCACTTGAGTGTGTAGCCTACCAGTTAAATTAAGTAAAAAACAACTTTTTAAAGTGCAAAACAGTTCAGAAGCAAACAGAAATACAGTAAATCAACTTGCAGAGCTAGTTAAGTAATAAAAATACGCTTTTAGGTGAAATACAGTCGAAATACAGCAGTCGAAAAATAGAAAGCCAGAAAAATACTTATAAATCAAAGGAAAGTCACTCTTCCACTCTCTGCTGCTTGTAGAACTCTGCAGGACACCACGAGGAGCTGTGCTGAGTCGTATATAAGTGCAAAAGCTCACTAAAGCGGGCTTTATAGCAGGGGGTTAGAAAGAGCTAGGAAATGGCCCAAAACGGCCAATAAACTACAAGTTGCTGGGCTGGAACCACTCCTTTAGGGACAAATAGGCTGCTCAGTGCTCCCCACTCCCACTGGTGAACAAAGAAGCTTCCTCCTATCCAAATAAGGATATGGACAACACAGGAACTATGACCCAGCCCAGAGATCAGCAAAATCTGAAGACTGGACTATTCTATTTCAGTAAAGGCGGGAAAACAAGGCAATTTTTTTGGTTTTTTTGCTTTTTTTTTACAAACAGACAAAAAAAGATACAGTAACAAACAGTAAATGCTTTAAATCGGCTAGCGCACTTGAGTGTGTAGCCTACCAGTTAAATTAAGCAAAATCAAACTTTTTAAAGTGCAAAACAGTTCAGAAGCAAACAGAAATACAGTAAATCAACTTGCAGAGCTAGTTAAGTAATAAAAATATGCTTTTAGGTGAAATACAGTCGAAATACAGCAGTCAAAAAATAGAAAGCCAGAAAAATACTTATAAATCAAAGGAAAGTCACTCTTCCACTCTCTGCTGCTTGTAGAACTCTGCAGGACACCACGAGGAGCTGTGCTGAGTCGTATACAAGTGCAAAAGCATGCTAAAGCGGGCTTTATAGCAGGGGGTTAGAAAGAGCTAGGAAATGGCCCAAAACGGCCAATAAACTACAAGTTGCTGGGCTGGAACCACTCCTTTAGGGACAAATAGGCTGCTCAGTGCTCCCCACTCCCACTGGTGAACAAAGAAGCTTCCTCCTATCCAAATAAGGATATGGACAACACAGGAACTATGACCCAGCCCAGAGATCAGCAAAATCTGAAGACTGGACTATTCTAGTTCAGTAAAGGCAGGAAAACAAGGATTTTTTGGTTTTTTTGCTTTTTTTTTTACAAACAGACAAAAAAAGATACAGTAACAAACAGTAAATGCTTTAAATCGGCTAGCACTTGAGTGTGTAGCCTACCAGTTAAATTAAGCAAAAACAAACTTTATAAAGTGCAAAACAGTTCAGAAGCAAACAGAAATACAGTAAATCAACTTGCAGAGCTAGTTAAGTAATAAAAATACGCTTTTAGGCGAAATACAGTCGAAATACAGCAGTCGAAAAATAGAAAGCCAGAAAAATACTTATAAATCAAAGGAAAGTCACTCTTCCACTCTCTGCTGCTTGTAGAACTCTGCAGGACACCACGAGGAGCTGTGCTGAGTCGTATACAAGTGCAAAAGCGCGCTAAAGTGGGCTTTATAGCAGGGGGTTAGAAAGAGCTAGGAAATGGCCCAAAACGGCCAATAAACTACAAGTTGCTGGGCTGGAACCACTCCTTTAGGGACAAATAGGCTGCTCAGTGCTCCCCACTCCCACTGGTGAACAAAGAAGCTTCCTCCTATCCAAATAAGGATATGGACAACAGAGGAACTATGACCCAGCCCAGAGATCAGCAAAATCTGAAGAATGGACTATTCTAGTTCATTAAAGGTGGGAAAACAAGGATATTTTTTTGTTTTTTTTGCATTTTTTTTACAAACAGACAAAAAAAAGATACAGTAACAAACAGTAAATGCTTTAAATCGGCTAGCACACTTGAGTGTGTAGCCTACCAGTTAAATTAAGCAAAAACAAACTTTTTAAAGTGGAAAACAGTTCAACAGCGTGAAATATTAAGTAAAGAAACACACAAAATCCTGTTTCTATATCACTTTTTATCACCAAGTGTTTTAAAGACAATGCATAGGAATGCTAGTAAGGTGTCCAAATGTGTGGCAGCATCATGTATGCTTAGCCTCTTCTAATCACTTAACGAACTGCCATTGGTTTTAGAGGAAGAGATTGTTGGTCATTATGGCAATGAAATATACTTATTCTTTGTTATTGGATCCTTTTCTTTAAACAGACTAAAGCACTCATCGTAATGGCACTCCTATCCAGGCTGTTACAAGACCCCTTAGTTTAATTTTCCATGGCAAGACTGACACATGCTAACAGAACACCATCCTGCATTCAGTGTTTTGTCTTGCATGATCTCAGTCCCTGAATGGGATTAATTCCCTGATTTTCAGATTCATGGGGATGTAGGTCATCTGCATACCTGCTCTTCGGAGCATAAATAGTTATTAATTATATATGACATTTGAAAAAAATCACTAATGAATATCACAGTGCAAATCTATAGACATTCTGTTTCAAAAATCTTGGGGATCAACAGATTTACGTCAGCGTACTTCATCTTGATTTCCTTCATCTACTACCTCCTTGTAAAGGATCCATGCAGAGGGAACCCAAGGCATTAACAACAAAGTCTTAGCTGTGTGATGGCACTAACACAATGAAACTCATCACTAGTCTAATCTGTTATAATTACTAACATCACCCTGGCTTGGACACTTTTATTTAGAGAGAAAATTAATCTTATTTTATGGTCTCATCCTGTTATAACAGGAGGTAAAAGATATTTCAGCAAAGAAAAAATTATATGTTTTTTTTTTTTGCTCCTGTTGATGCAGACAAACGGTATGCGCTTCTCCCCTGGCAAAACAAGCTATCAGTAATTTGAATGGTTGTGTTACTGTGCCTGTTGATGATAAGAGCTTGAATTTACTTGAGGGACAAAGGCCTTGGTTGTCATTTGTGCAAGTCAATTACCATTACCCAATGATGTTTTATTGTCTAAATCTACATCATATTCAACAACTTTGTGCAGGAGAGCAGGAACACCAAACAACGAGAAAGTATTTTTATGCCTGAAAACAACAAATTTCTCAGGATACCCAGAAAGTGAGTGTACATTACAAAGGTTTAATAATCTGCCAAATGGATAGCACTATACTGTACAGAGGAAATCTTTACATGTTTTGCACAACAAAGGACTCAAACACATTTAAAAGAATGCACTATCCAGACCACCTGCAGTTTATATATACTAAGTACAAGATCATACTACAATGGGGAAGATCAAACACCCAGTCTCCCCTGTACCCTGATCTTACATATCAGAAGACCAGCAATTTATGATCTTTTTTAATTTGGAACAAGTGAATATATAAACAGCTAAATGACACCTGTGGTGTGTGTGTGCATGTGCATGTATGTGTGTGTGTATATATATATATATATATATATATATATATATATATATATATATATATATACATATATGGGTCTACTTTGTTTCGTTGAATCTCATTTCATTGAATTTCACCCTGAGCACTTCACTGAAAACTCAAATTACTGAAAACTCATTTCACTGAATCTCATTTCACTGAATTGCTGTTAGTATATACAGCACTGTGCAGAGTACTGTAAGGAAAGTACAAGGTATATGCCTGTAGTGCGATCCTGGAGTTAGTATATATAGTTGGGGGGGCATAACCCCCCACTTAGTTTGTGCACATATCGTCTTCTGGAGAGAGTTAGTTATTGGTTTTGTAACTATGCGTGTTTATTGCTTAAAATGTATTGAATTGAAGTTTTTGGTAAAATACAATATAAAACAAACAAGGTGGGGTCTAGGGCCCCCACCCCACCCAACTATATATACTAACTCCAGGATCGCACTACAGTGGGGAAAATGGCATATACCTTTTACTCGCCTTACAGAACTCTACACAGTGCCATATATACTAACTGCAGTTCCGTGAAATGAGTTTTCAGTAATTTGTGTTTTCAGCAATGTGGTCAGGGTGAAATGAAATTCAGTGAAATGAGATTTAACGAAACAAAGTTGATCCATATATATATATATATATATATATATATATATATGTATATATATATATATGTGTGTGTGTGTGTGTGTGTGTGTGTGTGTGTGTGTGTGTGTGTGTGTGTTAGAAAAAAACAGCCAAGCCAGAGTTTTTTACCTTAAGTGTTTTGCAATTGAGGCCCATGGTATATATGCAAATTACCCCTTAGGGATATCAAATGTTTCACCTACATGGCTTCTGAATGTCCATCACTTTTTTAAGTCTTTATGGTTACATTCCGGACAATAAAGCCAAATCCATCAATCTGCATCTGTATGTTACATATGCCTGAATGTAGCTATAGAGACTTAAAAAAAAAAATGTCGTAGACATTCAGAAGCCATGTAGCTAAAACACTTGCTGTCCTGACCACAAATTCAATACCAACTTTTTTGCATTAAAGAGAGATCAGGGTCTGCTGATTGTGATAACCCCAACACTGGTAGTTATCCCTCTCACCCAGCTCTAGTTGTGCTATACATTCATCCAAGTAAAATAATGTCTTGTGTTTTAACTGAATGCAGAGCAATTTCCATTAACTTAGTTTTGGACAGCTGAGAGTCAGCTTTTGCTGGTAGCTTTTTATTGGGTACTTGCAGCAGCAACAGTTTCCATCTTCTTCTTCTTCTTCTCCAGTACAGTTGAAACTACTCTGGATACCTGGTCTAATACAGCAAAGAGCCTTTCTGTTTTAAAGAAGTAGGCACAATTTAACAGAAACACTTCCTTTAAAGAAAAATCAGCCTATTTACAATGAATTTCATAACACTGCCATAACCATTAGTTGAGTCACTTATATTCTTCTATTTGGTGAAACCCACTGGTCTGTTCTAAAAACTGACCACCAGTTTGAAATTGGAACCTATGCACTGAGAGAGAGCCTTACAAGACTGTCTGCAAATATATAGAGCTGAGTATATTTTTCTGTATTATTCTGTATTATAGAGCTAAATTGTTGCTTAGATATCTGTTGTCTTACTGTTCTGCAAATATACAGAGATCAGTATATATTTTTCTTATTTTATGGCTTGCACTGTGATTCCTCACATCTCTGCTGAAACTGTCTTCCCTCCTTATTTTCTGCCTTGTCTTCAGCTGATATAACCAGTTTTTATAGCTTGTGTGTTGCTTAACTCCAGGTTCCCTTAATTTGACCTGTTAATAACAGCCTGCATTTAAATTGGAACCTGTGCACTGAGAGAGAGCCTTACAAGACTATCTGCAAATATATAGAACTGAGTATATTTTTCTGTGTTATTCTGTATTATAGAGCTAAATTGTTGCTTAGATATCTGTTGTCGTACTGTCCTGCAAATATACAGAGATCAGTATATATTTCTCTGGTTTTATAATTTGCATTGTGATTCCTTACATCTCTGTTGAAACTGTCTTCCCTACCCCCCCTCCCTGTTCTTGGTTGTAGTTTAAATTTGGTGGCTTTTGCAGTGCCCGCCCCACTGTAGATTTGATCTAGGACACTCCCCCAGTCCCATCTCTTTACCACATTCTACCTAATAAACCCTTTCTGCACTTGCTTTTAGTCCTTTTTAATTTAATTACATTTTTCAAACTGTGTGTGGACTAATATTGCTACATACTCAAGTGTGCCAGCTTGCACTGCATGTGAATTGTTTTTACTACTGTTTTTGCTACTTTTCTGAAAAAAAAAATTGTAAGCCTGTTTCCTACCTTTCCTGTAATTAGTGTTCCAGATACAGATTTGCTGTATCAAGGACTGTTTGTAAGCTTCTGAGCCCACCAAGCCTTTCTGTGTTGGAGGGAAGCCTTCTAGCTTATCAGCAGGAGTGGTAAGCATTAGGTAACCTGTCTACCACATAAGAAGTGGTTCTGGCCCAGAATTTGTAGTTATTGGCCATTTGGGCGGTCTTCCATCTCTCTCAACTTTCTGATTTGAAGGCCTGCATTTGCACTTGTTTCTGTCCTGTAACTCCTGGACCCATCTCATTTGCTCACTCAAAAAAAAAAAAAAATGTATCTGATTTTACTGTATTTGTGTTTCTTCCTACTTTATTTTGCTTTTGCGTCATCTTAATAGTACTCAATTGTATTTATTACTGCTTGGTGTAGCCTTTTAGTTTAAGCACTTGGGCTTCAAACCAGTTGTTTTACATTAAGAAGGTTTGTGGTCTGCACTGTAGTGGCAGAACAGGCAGCTTACATCCTTCTAAGTTGGGAACTGCTGATTGAGGGCTCAGTGTCTGTTATTCTAAAAGTGTATTAATTCTGGTTTAAGCACTTGGGCTTCAGGCCAGTTATTTTACATTAAGAGGGTTCGTGGTCTGCACTCTTGTGGGAGGAGAGGCTGGACTCTGCCCTTCTGAGCTGGGAATTTCTGGTTAAAGGCTTATAATGCCTGCATATTTGAACTAATTCTTACTGAAATTGGTACACCTTGTTTGCTGTAGCATAGACTAGATCCAGGCCTGCTGAATCTAGCTTTGTTTGTATAACTTGAACACTAGTCCAGGCATTCTTTAAAGTATTCAATTGTATTTATTACTGCTTGGTAGTAACTTGATTAAAGTTTAGTTATCATTCTAAGTCTTTTGGATTAAGCAATTGGGCTTCAGACCAGTTGTTTTACATTAGGAAGGTTTGTGGCCTGCACTGTGGTGGTAGGACAGGTAGCTTACATAATTCTAAGTTGGGAACTGCTGATTGAGGGCTCAGTGTCTGTTATTCTAAAAGTGTATTAGTTCTGGTTTAAGCACTTGGGCTTCAGGCCAGTTATTTTACATTAAGAAGGTTCATGGTCTGCACTCTTGTGGGAGGAGAGGCTGGACTCTGCCCTTCTGAGCTGGGAATTTCTGGTTAAAGGCTTATAGTGCCTGCATATATGAACTGCTTCTTACTGAAATTGGTACACCTTATTTGCTATAGCATAGACTAGATCCAGGCCTGCTGAATCTAGCTTTGTTTGCATGCTTGTTGTTTGTTTGCTTGCTATTTCCCTGAAATGCTAATTCCACATAAAACACGTATTTTCAGCACTTCTGTGGATCCCTAGTGATATCTGCATTTTCTTACTGAACTTATTTCCTTGTTTCACTTGAAAGAAAGTTACTGTTTGTCATTTTTACATTTAAGTTACCTGTAACATATTGCATTTAAGTTACCTGGCACTTGCTCACTAAAGCAATTATATAAATCAGCAATAAAAAATTAAAAGCACTGCACCCTCACAAACTCCCCTTGAGTACCTTGTTCCCCATTGGCCCTTTTTTCAATTATAAAGGAATTCCCAATACTATTCTAGCATGTCCAAAGGTCAGTTGTTAATCTCCTCTCTGGTCCAGCTGGTGAATCTGGGAATCTTGAGGCAATGTTACAACTGTCTCATGTACACAGACAACCCTCTCCTCCTCCCAACAAATTCCAACACATGTGAGAGATGCAACCATATAGCCAAACTGGAGGCTAAGCTCTCTCAACTCAGTACTGGCCTAACCAGTCAGGAGGAGAAGGAAATCACACTCACTACAATTCCAGTCTCAAATAGACCTACCACGACAGCAAACCAAACACATAAAACACACAAAAACATACTCGGAGGCTCTAAATAAAAATCTGCCTAAGCAGCAGAGACCTCCAAAGCAGACACCCAAGCAACCGCTACCCCAAAACAAAACACGTGTAACACATAGCTCACAAAGCCAGTGTGCCGAACAGTCACAGCCCTTAAGGCTCAACAACACACCTGATACACTTGTAATACCAGGCTGAACAAGGAGAAGGTCACGTTGAGCTGCCTGTCGGGCGCTAGGATCCGCCACAAAACACAAGCACTCAGGTCACTCCAAGGCAAGTACAAATATGACTCGGTCATTGTCCATGCTGGTGTGAATGACCGGAGACGTACCTCCCTGGACTACATGAAATGAGACATAGAGGAGCTCTCTGAGTATGTAGCCCTGGCCGGTATGACCCTGACCTTGAGTAGCATCTTACCCTCACCAAGAATGATGCTACAATATGAAGACAAGATGATCAATTTCAACAATTGGCTTAAGTATTGGTGTCATTCAAAGGGGATCCAATGCCTGTCAGCCTGGGATGACATGCTGGACAAGCCACGATGCTTCGCTAGGGACGGATTGCACCTGTCACCCCTGGGCTTTTGGATATTGGCAAAGGCTCTTGCTTCCCCCATAGTGCCTTTTTTAGGCAAGGCTCAAAAGACAAAACCACCTCCATAGGTAACACAAGGGATAAGAAACTAAGAGTAATGCTACTCAACGCCAGAAGTCTAAACCTCAAGATGCATGCACTCGAAACTCTCCTTAGCATGGAGAACATCAATATCTGTGCAGTAACAAAAACCTGGTTTAAGGCTCCCGAGAGCACCCCAGCACTACCAGGTTATATCTCATACCATGCTTTTCGGCCCCAAAACTTGGACCGAACCACAAAAGGAGGAACATTATCAATATTCGTCAAAGATACCCACACCTCCAGGTTGGTGGCACAGCACGAAACATCAGAGAATATCCATGTGCAACTAACAGTGGGTAAAACTGCCTTACAGTTTATAGCCTGTTACAGACCACCCTCCCAAACCCAGGAACCCCACTCGGCCTTCCTGAGAACACTGGAAAATATGAAGGTCTCTCCAAACACCATTATATTGGGCAACTTCAACTACCCAAACATAGACTGGGAGCATTACTCTAGCTCCAACACCCTAGCTCAAAGGTTCCTAGAATTTATAAACTCAAATGCTATGGAACAACTTGTTACCACTCCCACAAGAGGGGAAAACATACTGGACCTGATCATCACCAACATGGGGACTCTATGCTCCAGACCAGAAGTGTATCCCTCACTGGTAAGTTCAGACCATAAACTAATCTCACTGGCAAATCACATGCCGACCCCACCCCCTGCCCAGAAAACCACAGTGAAAAACTTCTCTAAAGCAAATTTCACACTCCTCAAAACCAAGGTGGAATCCTTCAAAGCCCCCGAGCCTGTGGAAAATACGGCCCAGAATGCAGAATCCTTTATAAACACATTCTATGAACACCTTCAGGAATGCATGGATCATGCAATCCCAAATAAAACCAAGACCCAATCCTCCAAAGGCAGACGTCCTGTCTGGTGAACCCCAGCCATAAATAAACTATGCAATAGAAGGAAGAAGCTAATACATGATGATAGAGCAAAATCCCAAAAAGGGAAGGCATCTCTGATCAGTATTAGCAAAAAACTACGGGCACTCATAAAATCAACTAAGGCCAGCTTCGAGAGAAAAATTGCACAGGACACTAAGGATAATCACAAGGCTTTCTTTAGTTATGTTAGGAACCTGGGTGGGAATTCCCAGATATGCTCAGAATTAGTCCAAAATGACAAAAAATACATCAAACCCACAGACATTGCCAACATCCTAGCTGACAGGTTCAGCGCAAACTTCTCCCCCCTCCCCACCAAAAGGGCAAATATCTATCCCAGCAGAGTGCTTCCCCCCCTGACATCTCAGATGCTCAGGTAAGAGCCGCCCTCTCCAAAGCAAAAAACACAGCATCAATGGGACCAGACGGTGTCCCGGGCTGTGTCCTACGTAAATTCTAAGAAGAGCTAAACCCAAACATAAAACTACCGTTCAATCTCAGCCTTACTACAGGATATGTACCCAAAGAGTGGTGTACAGCAACAGTGGTCCCTCTCCACAAAGGTGGTGCCTCAACGGATCCTGGAAACTATCGCCCCGTATGCCTGACTAGCTTGGTCTGCAAAGCTATGGAAAGAATCATCATGGACCTCATAAATAAAGATATTGGGGACCTACAGACACTGGATCCTACCCAGTTTGGCTTTGTTAAGGGCAGATCCTGCCTCTTAAGCCTGGTTGATTTCTTTGAAACAGTCACCAAAGCCATTGACGAGGGGAAGGTGGTCCACACAGCCTACCTGGACCTCGCAAAAGCCTTCGATACAATACTCCACTCGGGCATTATAGTTAAGCTCACCAGCTTAAATATAAACCCCTATGTCACTAGATGGGTTGCAAACTGGCTCAAGGACAGAACCCACATGGTTAGAATTGCTGTAGCCATGTCAGACTCCAAACCAGTTACAAGTGGTGTCACACAAGGCTCAGTCCTGGGACCTCTCTTGTTCGGTATATATTTCTCGGAGGTACAGGCCAAAATGGAAGGACTGTGGCTGACCAAGTTCGCAGATGACTGCAAACTAGGCACCATAATCGACTCTCCAGCCGACACAAGCATCCTCCAAAAGGGCCTCATAGAAACAGACAACTGGTGCCAGAGCCATGGCCTCAAGCTAAATGCCAAAAAGTGTATAGTCATCTCCTTTGGCAAAAACAAAGTGCCCACAAATTACCACATAGGTGGTAATCCATTAAGTACAGAAGAAGTAATTAGGGACCTGGGGACCCAAGTTGATAGCAATCTCTCATTTGACAACCACATGGCCAAAGTGATTAGAAAAACATTTTATATAGCCCACCTAATCATGAAGGGATTCACATCTAGATCAGGGGAGGTCATCGTGCCTCTTTACTCATTTCCTCATCAGGCCCATAATTGAATACAATGCCCCTTTTGGGATGTACCTTACCAGACACCTGCAGCAACTGGAAAGACCCCAAAAGTACCTCACCAAGAGGATCAAAGGGCTCAAACAGATGCCATATGCTGCCCGGTTAAAGATACTCCAGCTCTACTCAGTGGCATACCGCCTGCTCAGAGGCGATCTGTGCCTGACGTATAAAGCCATGTCCAACCCGGAATTAATGGACATGCTGCACCTCAGAAAATCCAAATCCCATTGAGCTACGCGCTCAAGAGACTTGAACCTCAGCACTGAAATAAATAGGACATGCTGGAGGGACAGATTCATAACCCAGAGACCCCCTTCACTCTGGAATAAAATCCCAGTCCAGGTTATGCAGGGTCCCTCATTGACTCTCTTCAAGAGGAATCTTGATGAGTGGATGGGAGATCGTAGGTTTACCCCGGGTATCACCTCTGTGTCACTGTTAGACAGAGGCACAGTATACTAACCTCGAAAAAGGGTATAGCAAAATTAATTGAAAATGGGTGGCGAAAGCCAAACACACTCTGGCTAGGCTTATAAATGCCCTAGGGCAGATAGCCTAGTATGAACCTATGAACCTATGAAAACACTGTTGTAATGATTATTAGACAGGTTCTATGCCTGACACAAACCATGCACAATCTTTTTGCTTGAGTTTGGCTATTGTTAGACTTTGAACATAATGCCTGCAGAGATAAACCCCACCTGATATTAATGCAGACAGACTAAAGGCAGATATGGTCTGTTATTTCAGCAAATTCTTTCCATAACAGATAGTATATTAAGGAACCATGTGTTTACTTCATGGTTAGGCCTTTTTTATTGCATCACATAATACACAGTCTCTGCTCTGATTAGCTTTTGATACAGGAAACAGGCTACCTTTCCACTGAAAGATTATTAGAACACTATTCCTAACCCATTTTGCATTCATCAGCACAGACTAGAAGAGATTGTTAAGGTCAGGAGATGCTATCAGAATCCCAGAGCATACTGATTTCTTAAGCTTTCTTAAAATATTGTATACTTCTAGTGTCAATTGCTTTTTAAAGGCATCTTTCCCTTGGTTATGTCTGTGGGGGCATATGTTATTGTTGTAAAATGGGGACCAAACATCCAGTAATAACCACAAAAAATAACTGTACTTAACTAGTTGATGTAGGTTTCCTAGACTTGGTACGAGGAAAGTTCCTGGGTGTTGTTATATAACAAAAAATATTACATGTAAATAGTGCTTCTTTTGTTAAGAATACTATTTTTTCTTAGCATCAGCTATTAAAGGGATTTGTCCAAAACATTTTGAGAGGTCTGATGTAGTTAAGAATATTGCCTTCCCAAACGTTTCTATTAATTTATTAACCCAAAGCGTGGCAAATATAAAATTTTGAAATGTTGTCTACCTTTATAAAAGGGGTTGGTATAATAATCAAGGTGTTTACCTTGCAGACACAAGATACAACATGTGATTCTCACCTTTGAAGGAAAATTGGATAGCATTAAAATGGCCTGTAAGAGCAGCTAGTCTACTACTTAATTATGAACCTATAAAATTATTAGAAAACCTGATTTTCTATCAAGTTTTAGGTTTCACACTATGGAGCTCTTCCATTAACTTTCTTAGCTCAGATGCCCCTAAATTAAACATTTTTAAATGCCTTCTTATACTGCCTTCCATTGTGATTCTAGTATTCAATAAGATTTTAAGATAACCTTCTCACCCAGACTAGTCTCAATATACTCATGAATCATATTTATTATGTCATGTGATTCAGAAAACACCTTCCTGCTCTATAACAGAAATTATTTTATTTCTTGTCTCTGTTGCTTGGACAGTGTGTCATTTATCTGACTGACAGGAACAATTGATAGTTTCCTTACTGTAGCAGATTTCTCTAATCTATGATGCTAAACAAAATACTAAAGTCTGTATTTCTCCCTTCATTTTTAGAACATTGATATGGTTGAGCTGTTATGGTCTTCACTTGTCAGTATGCATAACTCTGTAGTTTATATAATTTAATATGTCTTTTATTTCAAATGGACCATGCTGCTTAGGCAACACTTTTTTTTTTTCTGTAGAGGAGACCAAAGTTAACACACATAACTTTGCTTGGACTTCTCTATGGTTTCCATTCTATCAGCATCAATACTTTTAGTCATGCAGGCATATTGTTTTAGGACACTTTTAAATTTATTTTCTTCTCACTATGTTTCTTTGGCAATATCTAAAAATCATTAGGGGGTCTACCATAAAATATCTTAAAAGGACTAAACCTGATCAAGACTTGTTTCACTTCTCAAATATCAAATGGGGTTACGCTACTAATAGTTCCCCATTTTAGCCATCTTTCTCCATAACTTTTCTTAGCATAGACTTTAGCATTCCATTAAAACGATTCACAAATCCATCTATATTTGCCTGGGCATTCGGGTTGTTATTTGTTGGATTTTATTGCACTGTATTATTCTGGTCAAACAAGAATATTTCCTTTGGTATCCATATCCTAAAAGAATAACAAGACTTGTTCCTGGCTATAGATTTAGTATAATATTTACACAGTAGGGTGATATCAGGGTATTTAGTTGCATGGTCCAAAATAACAAAAACATATTGAAATCCATTGTTGGATTTTACTAATGTTACAGCAACGTCCTTTGAAATATGTTTAGATGGCACATCTGTGATCATTTTTGGAATCCAATAATTTTCAAAGCCTGTCTTCTGGCACTCGGGGCATGCTGGACAGATGTTCTTAGTTTCATTCATTGTTCCTGGACAGTGACCTCATGCTAGGAGTGGTACTTTAATCTTGTCCATTCTTTTGTGTCCACTATCACTCTGTGCTAGTCTCATCACTAAGGAGCTGAAATGCCCAGACACCAGCAGATGAAGTGCTACTGCCCCTCCCTATCCTTATTCTGTAAAACACTTCACTTTTTACAACTCGTAGTATGGATAAGAAGTAGGAAGATCTTACTCAACTTCTTTCCTTACAAATGTATCTGTATTTCCCCTCCTCTTAAAATTTCATTTTCCTACTGTATTTTTTTTTTAAATTTACTGGTTTACCGGAAGGTCAGCTTACTCTGTGGTTTGGTTAAAGTCAATGTTTGTGTGGTAGAAGCCATTACGTTCTCTCTTACTGAGGTCTCACTGTTTAATTATTTTCCAAGAAAAAACATCTCATGCCATTCCTATTCAGTGTAACCTACTAAAGATGCCTTATTATTTTTTTGTTTCCTTTCTTTATGAACTTGATGTATAGAATCCCTTTTCATTTTGTTTAGAACGCCTGTAGTTTGGTTCAGTAGTAATATTGTTATTATTCTGTTGAAGGTTATCTTGTCTCGGTATACACTACCTTCTCCTTTTCTATTTCTTTATGCAGCTCACTCGCTGTCTCAGAATGAATGAAGACTCCCTACTCAGTCTTTTTTCTTCTGTATGTTCGCTCCTTCTGTAAAAGACTTGTCTTCAGTTTTTTTTTTGTTCCTTTACATAGACATACCTGCGCCATAGAGCATTCCCTTATTTGTCTTTCTTTCTTAGCTGAACAGATGTTGATTTAGAACTCCGACCAAGTATCTTTTGTCTCTTTAACTATATAGTGAAATCTTTCTATCATCACATTTCTCTTGCTTAACATGTTTCTTTGTTTCTGAGTTATGCCTTTCTGAATATTTGTTTTAGCTTGATGAAAGTTTGTAATTTCGCTCATTTAGTGTAGTTCCCATACTTCATAACTTCACTGTGTTAGAATATACCTTTTTAATGAGTGTCCTGTTCTCTTCATTTCTTTTAGTCACTACATTTCTAAAAATTGCAACATTTTCAAACTGCAATGACACTTTTACTGCATGTTTTGCAAAAATTCTGACCTGCACTATTTTAGTGTGAAAGCACCTTCCTTCAGCTATTCCTATTATTGCAAGCTACTCTCTTATTGGTGTATTCTGGTATAACCATTTTACTGGTGTAGTTTCTTCCTCACTTTGTATATTTAACCAAATGCTTGTACCTTTAGGGATTTTTAAAACTAGTTCCTCTTCTTTGTTGGATTCATAATCTCTCTTTCTCGCTCTCTCTCTAATGAATATGACTAGTAATCCCCCCCACACACTTTTCTCAGATAGGCATAGGCAGAGACACATGTATAGGCTTATTTATCTGCTGATTTGCCTCGCCACTGGCAGTGTAGTTTATCAAAATAATTAGTTTCTTTCCATTGCCTAACAACCCTGTACTGCAAGAAAAAAAAATCTCTATTACTCTATCTTATGCTATACTGGGAAGGTCAGCAACAGAATAAACTACCTTCCTAAATGCAGCTTGCATTTTTGTCTGAGTAGTAGGATTGTGTTTCTTGTCAACATGAGTACATATCTCTTCTACAGCTTTGTTAGTAGTAGTTTTCTTCTTATAAACATACTGCTGTGTAATAAGTGATGTTATACTGTTTGATTCTAACAATCCCTGCAGTGCTCTGCCAACGGCTGTGACTTTAAAGTTAATTATCTTGTTTATAGGTACATAGGTCCTTGAAGTCACAAGTGAGTGATAACCACTGGCATCCATTTGGTGAACACTCTGGAGGCTGTAGAGAGACCGAAGAGCAATGCTCAAAATTGGTAGTGACTGGCTCCTATGCGGAAGCGGAGGTATCTTCTTGAACGTTTGTCCTGTTTTATGTAGTAACACGCATCTTGAAGATCTACAGAGCACATCTAATCATCTTCTTCCAGAAGAGGAAGGATAGACTGAACCGTGACCATCCAAAATTTCTCTGTTTTTACAAATTTGTTCAGTGTGCTGAGATCCAGAATTGGTCTCCAGTCCCCTGTCTTTTTTGGCACTAAAAAGAACCTTGAGTAAAAACCGGATCCTAACTGGTCTGGGGGGGGGTGGGTCGTTTGGATGACTCTTTTTTGTAGCAGCTTTTGGATTTTGTGTGCTGCTGCTTCCATTTCACTGGGTGGAATGCTGGGTAATTCTCTGGATGAGGTTGGACAAAGATGGAAGGGGATGTGATAGCCTCTGGATATTATCCGCTGTACCCAAGAGTCAGTGGCTATGTTTCACCAGGCAGCGGGGTACAAGGAAAAACAATCCCCAACCACTTCCAGAGGTGAGCAGTCAGGCAACACTTCAGGAGCACTGCTAGGGTTGGCCAGAGAAAGAATCTCTGGAACCCAAGTTCCGTGGACCTCCTCTGCCCTAAAAGGGGCATCTTCCATTGGAGTTTCCCCCTCTGTCTCTTCAGGAGAACTTGAAACGTGCTTCACAGAAAAAGCCCTGTGATTTCCTGTGCCACATCTTCCCACTCCTCTGATTTCTGGAGTAGAATCATTGAGTAGTGGAGTGTCTGACACCAATGGCAGATAGGGTCTTGCCATCTTGTTCGCACCTTGCCAGTGTATCTTTCACTTTAGGGTCAAACAAAGAGGCAGTCTCGATGGGGGCATTCATGAAGGAAGCCTTAAAGGAGTCCACAAAATCACAAAGGCACATCCAGGCATGTCATCTGTTGATTATACCTGTGCCTGCCGCTCTAGTCGCTCCTTTCACTGTGTGAGAAATAAGACGCAGGGAAGAATTGGAAGTGGACTCAAGGGTAGATATCTGAAAAGCTACATTGTCACGGACCTCATCAGAAACAGCTCCTGCTAAGGTTTCAGAGAGTTGGTTGATAAGATCCATTTGGAGCCTCATAAAGTGTGCCAAATAGTTCAAAGACCTTACAGCGAAAGTCAATGAAGCAAACACATGCTTTCCTAGTCTGTTTATTGCCCAGGACTCCTTTTTGGGTGGATTGACAGTCTGGCTCTCTTCTGCCAAAGCTTTCTTTGTTGCGACCACCACCACCATGGCCTCTACTGGAAGACCTCTTGATCAATGGGGATGCTCAGCTGGGGGAGGTAAGATTTTATCAGGCCTGTGCGGTATCGCTTCCAGGGTATCAGGATCCTTCCATCCATGATGGACGATGAGCTGGAGAAGCTCATCAGCCGGCGGGATAACCCAGGAGGTAGGGGGCCAGGCACGAAAGGTCTACAGGAATACGGATTCCTCTGATGAAGGATTAGAGGACTTCCAGTCACCCCTCTGTCTAAGGATCTCATGGATGTCACCAAAGGACACCTCATCAGAGGGGGACCGTGGGGACCCTTCCCCATCATCAAAGTCCGTATCCTTGATCAAAGACTCCTCTGTGGAGTCCATGTGCTTCCTCTTGCACAAAGCTTTGCAGGGTACTTCCTCAGTGGGAGGTTCTGGGAAGACTGCAAAGAGGGGGTCTCCTGAGGGGGAGAAACCTGCCCTTGTGCCCGGTGTCTGGCAGTTGTGGCTTGTGAGAGTTGAGGCACAGAGGGGGGAGGACTCCAACATGTGGGGTTTGCCAGTGGAGGCAAGTGCCCTCTCCATGGCCTGGAAGGGTGGCCCTCCCAAGGAGGGATGGCAGCCCAGAACCAAGCATGACAACCTCAGAACCGGGGTCATACCCTGCCCCAATGAGCTGACCCACTGACCAGGAGTCTCAAGAGGACTGTGAAGCATGAGAGAGGGAGGATTCCTGGAGGGTGCCATAGAAAAAAATCGGTGTGGCACTAAGAATGCCCTCCCCCATGGCACAGCCTCTGGCCTGAGAGAGCCTCATGTCCAGTGCACTGAGGGCCACAAGGACGCCTCCAGCTCCAAAGTGAGATCCACTATTGGGGTCGGAGGGAAGGAAGCTGCTGTCAGATTAATGGGCTTCGATACTTGGGTGGAAGTCAAATGAGGAGTGTATATTGGAGTTTGAGAAGAAATACATTGACCTGAAGGAGGGAATGTGGGTTTCGATGGTTGAGAGAGACTTCCGGCCACAAGCAACTGGTCAACCAGATGCAACACATCTTGTTAATAGAGGCTCCTGGTCAACCTCATAGAGAAATCTGAGGGTGATTCTGGCCTTTCTAGAAAAGAACTATATTGTTTACCAATGAATAGTCGAAGTCAGCACCATCGAAGTTGAAGGTGTCTGCACCAATGGGTATGGTGCCTTTGAGGAAGGTGTCTGCACCAGTAACGATGACGGTGCCGAAAAGGATTGCACCAAAGAGCATGACAGTGCCATAAGTGTCTGCACCATGGAGGTCAGTAACATTATACTCGGGGTTAAAGGAGATTGCACCAATGGTGCCAAAGGAGACTGTACCTACATGGATGGTGCCAGTAAGGGCTGTGACCTAACTGTCAGAGCTGTAAGTGTCTGCACCGGGAACTCCAGTGCCGTCTTGATAAGGAGGACATGGCTGGAACAAGAATCAGCTGAGGCGGTGCCGTGCTTGGAGCCAAAAGGGTCACAGGTGGTAGCGTTGAAGTAGTAATTCTCACTTTCTTATGAGTCAACTCCCTGTGATCACCAGAGGGAGATGAAGTGAGTGACCTCGATGAGGAAGAGGAAGAAAGCTTCTTACGGGGTTTAGTGGGGGGGTGAGCCCTCTGACTTAGAGATAGCCTCACAGAAAGGGGATTTGAGAAGACCTTTCAGGATTAACTTGTTCTTTCTCTCGTTAAGAGTCCTGGTTGAAAAATGTCTACAAATCCCATACGGGGATCAACAGTACAGTGGGAGACATTCAAAGAGCAGACACATAAGTCATGGCCACTGGAAACCGGTAACTTACAGCCACAATCCTTACACTGTTTAAAACCAACACTACTTTTCTTATCCGACATAATGATGTGGAGAATAACGACAGTATCAAGAAGAAGAAAGGCTACCCAGAAGGGTAAGAAGAGCAAAAAAGAAAGAAGGATTACCAACAATGGTAGTGAAGAATTATCTCAAAGGTAAGAAAAAGGGTAATAAAGGGAAATAGACTAAAGGGATAGAGTCTTAAATATACGATAGGGTAGGTGAATAATACAAGAAACTGACTTTAAAGTAGAAATGATATATAAACTTTCAAAAAATTATTCACTTAGCTGAGAGAGTGGCTTGACACAGCTGTATAGCAATGCGGCAAATGAAATCTGAGGTAACAGAAAGCAGAGCATTCTGGGTAGGACCTTGGCTCGAGAGTTTTTGGCTGATGCATGCTTGATATATGGCCGGCTTGGTTCCGAGGATGGAACCAATAACCCGCCAGTAAGGAATGAACGAAGATTAACACAATCAGGTCAGGTGTTTTGATAGGTACTAATTCACATTTCTTCAGCTGAAGAAGTTACTTTTGCTGTAGTATTTGTATAAGGCATACACACTACATCAGGAACTTAGCAGCTCTGTATATTAAATGCTATAGTACAACTTGTCACACATTAAAAACTGCATTACCCAGTTTTAAATAGACTAATATATATATTTTGTATGCAAGTTTTAATATACAGCTCTTCCATATCAGATATTTTATACCAACCCCCATCTATCAATACTTAGCATACTTTGAATATGTCTTTTATAGACCCACATTCGGTAAACCCATTACTCTTGCATAGTCCTTTCTTTCAACATCAGGTAATTACATAGCTGTTTTTTATTAATCTAATTTCACCTTTTCTTTGTTTAACAGTTCCAAAATAAGCAGTAGATTTTGTCAAACTAACCCTAATCTCACTGCTCTTATTTATTTTTCTCTTCTTTTTTATGTACTAAACTATTCCTGTTACCAGTGGTCTACATAACAAGTATCTAATCTTTCTTATTAATTCCCTGCTTTGTGTAATTTGCTTTGTATAGTAAATTGGAAACAATAACGGTTACAGACACTTAGTTTCTTTTGGCCCATTTCACTGATTGATTGTTTTCTGTCCCACAGCATTTTGAACAAATGGAACCTGCTCAGTTTGCCCTCACTACACCCGGGTGCTCTCCATTATCTTTCTTACTCAATATCCCCCCCTACCTCTACTTAATCTAAGTTTAATATCCCATCTCCACCCATCTCAGAGCTCAACCAACCCCAGTCAATAACAAGACTTTTTCTGTTGGGTCTTTTCTAACATCTCCCAAGAAAAATTCATACTGGGCAATTTTAATATTGCCTTGTCTGTCTCTCCTCTGACTCACCTAATCAGTCAATGAATCTCTATAATCTCTCACAGCTAATGACCACATGCATCCATTATAATAAAAAGCATTAAAAGAACATTAATTGACTGGATTCTTATCTCTATGCCTTATAAAATCTTTACCTCAGATACTCTTTCAGATGTAATAAGTAATCATCTCCCTACCTACTTAATAAGAAAGCAAACTAATATTCAGAAGCAGTCACATTTCAGCATAACACATAACCTCAGACATTTCAACAAAATTCCCTTTATCTCCTATCTAAAGCTCCATACCTGGAATGATCTAAATACAATCCACTAGAAGATGCAGTCTTCTTCTTCTGGCTTTTTCCTGGTTAGGGGTCGCCACAGCGGATCACCTTGTCTGCTTATGATTGGTAGTGGAGTTTTACGGTGTTGAGTTGCCAGCCCAGCGCCCAACCTTCCACAAAGGCACACACACACACACACACACACACACACACACTTAGGGCCAATTTAGAGTGTCCAATCCACCTGCAGCATGTCTTTGGGATGTGGGAGGAAACCGGAGCACCTGGAGGAAACCCACATGACCACAGGGAGGACATGCAGACTCCACACAGAAGGCACACCAGCCGAGGATTGAACCGGAGAACCTCTTGCTATGAGACAACAATGCTAACCACTGCACCACAGTGGCCGCCCCCACTAGAAGATGCAGTAATTCTTTCTAATTCTACTTTCTTGAACATCCTAAATGAACTTGCTCCACTCAGAAAAAAGACAGTTAGGGCCAAACCTGCCCCAGACATATGGCCTGGAAGATATTGCTATCTAATAAAACAGTAACAAGTGTCCAAAAATTCAGAGAACTCAGAAACCAAACTAAAACTCAAATTAAGTTAAAAAAAAAAAAAAAAAAAACAGAAAAAAATACCACACTGACCTACAACATAAAAGTACAAAAATCCCAAAACATCCTGGTCCTCCAGTAACCTGGTGCTCAGTTCCAGCCACACCACTCTGCCATCTCCTACACTTAATAATAACAACAACTCTTAACAACTATGATGATGCTTTCAACTTTTATGTCATTCAGTCAGTCTCATCTCTACTTCAAAATTTCCCTAATGCCACCAACCAAACAACAGCACCACCAACTATTTATCTTTATAACCTCTCCTTCTAACCAGTCCCCACTACTTACAAAAAAAAAACATTACTTAAATTGAAACCCGCCATCTTAGCTCCCAACAACTTACCTGGCAAATACCTTATGAAGGCTGCAAAAGCAATAGACTTTCCCATCACAATTCTAATAAATTGCTCCATCAGTGAAACATTTGCTGCTACCCTCTGGAAATAAAAAAGACATATTCTTCCTCTGTAAAAGAGGGCATTCTACTGAACTGTCAAACTACAGACCAAGTGCCGTTCTATATCTCCTATTAAAAATACTTGGAAAATGTATCCATTCACAACTCTTACATTACCACAAAATAACCTCCTCTTTTCATCTCAGCATGGCTTCTGTTCCCACCACAGTACCTCTAACATTTTGCTTAGTTTCATCAATACAGAAAATACAAATAGGCATGACAGAAAACTAGTGTCTGCCCTTTTCACTGATTTATACAAAGCCTTTGATATTGTCTCATTCTATTCTGCTACACAAACTTCATTACCTAGGACTCAACACCACTGCTATAGCATGGTTTCACAGCTACCTCCAAAACAGAGCTCAAGCTGTCAAGTGGAAAAGGGCATCTCATCCTTCCTGCCCGTCCCAGTCAGCGTACCATAAGGAACATCCTGGGATCCATTCTCTTTAACATCTTCATCAATGGCCTACATAAAGCCTGTAAAACTGCCTCCCTAGGACAGCATACATATGATGTCACAGTTATCTATATCACAGAAAATAACAAACTACAGTTAATGGCTTGTTTTCATTAACTGTCATATTACAGGAGTTCTTTTCCTCTATAGAAACCTGGCTGACATCTGCCCAGCTATTTCTAAACCCAAATAAATCCAGACTAATCCTATTTACTTCCAAATGACTCACAATCAACAAAACCTCATTCCCAGTTACCTCATCCAAAAAAAAAAAAAAAAAAAGAACTTGTCACACATTCTAAATTGATAGACATCTCTGTTGATGAGATCCTAAAATTTGACACAGATATCCAAAATATAATGAAAAATTACATTAAAACCTACATTGTCTCTACAGAACCAAACCCTCCCTCTCAAGACACTATAGGAAACAGATTGCCTCCTCTCTCCTTCGGTCTACTCTAATGTATTCTGCACTCATCCTTCGTAGCATCCAAGTCACCTTGTGAAACCAACTTATACAATGTTACTACAAAATATCATGATTTGCTACCAGCCTTCCAAAGGGAATTACAGTGGATGGAATTACCACATTATCTAAGCTACTCATAGCTTCCACAAATCCATAACATTATGTATAGACCTAACAATTGTCCATCCATTTCTAACCTCATACAAATATATAACCCTTCCAGGCCTCTATATTCATCAGACAAATACCTACTACATGTATCTAAAGAAAACAATTCTACTGGCAAATCACTAGTCTCCCACCACCTTGCCAAATTGTAGAACTCCATTCCAGTAGCAATATAACAGGAACATTCCCTAAAATCATTTAAAACTCAACTAAGTCCCACCTGCTCATTTACCTGTTCTGTACATGTGATATTCCTGGATAATCTCCAAACCCTTACTAATTGTCATGACTCTTTTATGCAACTGGCCATAATACAGCTACTACCTTGGGTCTACAGGGTGGGTTAAGTGAGTTAGGGTTAGGGTGCAGGTAGGTGAAGTGCGAGTGTCGCGACCTTAGTTAGGGGTGGAGTCAGGGGTCAGGCTGAGTGTGTATGCTGTATGCGTGGTGTTGTTGTTGTTTCCGTGTGTGTAATAATGGTGTTTGGGTGTTTTGCGTTGTCGGGTTTGTGTCGGGTTTGTGTGTTGTCGGTTATTTGGCGTCGGTGAGTTTTGTGTCGGGGAATCGTCGTGTCGGTGTTTAGTAGTAGACCCACTTCCTCACAATCTCTTTCTATGTAACTATCTTCTTCCCCCTCCACTACTATCTCTATCTCCCGTTTACTTGGACATCGTCAATACTTCTTCATAATTTGTAACAATCCCCATCGTATAATTACTTTACTGTCTCCTACTCAGTATCTATTGACAGCTTATTCCATTTGAAAGTAACTGGGCTAAACAATAATCCATGGCTCGTTGAAGGTAAATCCACCATTGCCCACGTCCAGCCATGGGTTATTGATATTATTTAAGAAAAAAATGACTTTTATTTTCTGAAATGATATCTTTGTTTAACGGGTCCATGGTGTTCTTCCACTTTCCTTTGGTATCATGCTGCTTTCTTGATGAACTGCCATGCATATGGGAAATATAGTCCAGTGCTTATGCAGTACAGCAGTGCTTTGGAAAGGAAGCAACAGAGATAGGAAGATCTCTATTGCTTCTTTTTTTTTTCTTTAAAAATAAAGTTTGAAATACGGATATTTCAGAGGTATAAGAGAGACAGGGCTTTAACAGAAGGAAAATCAGATTTGTTTCTTTAGTTTAGCATAAAATACCTGATTTTCATTGTATTTCTGCCCTCTCTCTCTCTCTCATACCAATAAACTGTCTGGGTTTCAAGTTTCATACTTCTTGACCTTTTTGCTTAAGAAAATTGGAAACCCATAGCATATCTTAATAGAAGAAAGTCCAGGTGACTGGACTATTTTCTATTGGTATATGCTCGATTTTACAATGAGCACACTAGCTGCTCTGACCAATTAGCCTGCAAGTTTCTGAATGTTAATGACCAGTCATTGTATAATAGCTATTATATAATGGCTGACCATTAATATTCAAAAACTAACATGCTAATTGTTCAGTTCAACCAGTGTGCCTGTTGTAAATCAATGGAAAAAGGTCCTGTCTACCAGACTTTTTCCAGTAATATATGACATAAAAATTTCACTTTGCCTTCACTTAAAAAAATAAAATTATAAACTTGCAAAATCAGACAATTGAAACCAATCAGAGAGACAGGACAGTGAAAAAATAAGAGAATAAGCCTCTATAGTAATGCACACTGATGTCCCAGTCACCAGGCTAAACAAGGAGAAAGTTACCGTCAGCTACCTGTCAGGTGACAGTATCCATCACAAAACGCATGCACTCAGGTCACTCCACAACAAGTACAAATATGTCTATGTTGGTGTGAATGACCTGTGAATGACCTGAGATGTACCTCCCTGGACTACATGAAAAGAGACATGTAGGAGCTCTTGGATCTTGTAGCCCAGGCAGGTATGACCCTAGCCCTGAGTAGCATCCTGCCATCGCCCAGAATGATACCATAGTACAAGGACAAAATGATTGGCTTCAACAATTGGCTAAGCATCTGGTGTCATTCTAAGGGGATCCAGTATTTGTCTGCCTGGGACGACATGGTTGACAGACCACAATGCTTTTCCAGAGATGGCCTGCACCTGTAGCCCCTGCGATTCTAGATACTGGCTAAGGTTCTTGCCACCCCTATAGTGCCTTTTTTAGGCAAGGTTCAAATGCTAAATTCACCACCGTAACAGGTACAAGCAAGCAAACTCTGAGGGTAATGCTGCTCCATGCTAGAAGCCTAAACCTCAAAATGCACTCACGTGAGGCATTCCTTAAAATGGAGAACATCGACATCTGTGCAGTGACAGAGATCTGGTTTAAGGCTCCAGGGAGCACCCCTGCATTACCAGGCTATAATTCATACCACCCCTTTCGGCCACCTAACCTGGACCGAAATACTAAAGGTGGAGGCGTGTCCATATTTATTAAGGATATCCACAACTCCAGACTATTTGCTCAACATAATGCATCCAAAATTATCCAAGTACAACTAACACTGGGCAAGACTGCAATCCAGGTTGCAGCTTGTTACAGATCCCCCACCATGCCCCAGGATTCCCACTCTTCATTTCTTAAGATACTGGAAAATATTAAGGTACAACTCAATACCTTAATTATGGGCGATTTCAACTACCCCGCCATCAACTGGGAAAACTACTCATGTACCAACTCATTCGCTCAATGTTTTCTGGAATTCATAAATTCCAACATCTTGGATCACCTTGTCCACACCCCCACCAGGGCAGCAATATCCTGGACCTGGTCATTACCAATATGGGTAACCGGTGTTTCTCCACACCAGAGGTCAACTCTTCGCTGGTCTGACCTGACCCAAGCTAATCACCCTAAACATCCATATCCCACCCCACCCCCCATTAAGGAAACCACCATCAAAAACTACTCCAAAGCCAACTTCATGCTTTTTAAGACAGAAGTGGCAAACTTCACGACACCCATGCAGACGGAAAATAGAGGTACGACTGCTGAATATTTACACAAATGCACTGTATAAGCACATACACGAGTGCATGTATCATGCCATCCCCAACAAAACCAAGACGCTATACTCCAAAAAAAGGAAGCCAATTTGGTGGTCTCCTGCCATAAACAAACTCTACAACAGAAGGAAGAAGCTGTTGCAAAAAAGAGCAAAATCCCAAGTTTGGATGAACTCCCTGGTCAGCCTCAGCAAGAAGTTGGGATCTCTCATAAAATCCTCCAAAGCCAGTTATGAAAATAAAATGCATTCTACAGCTATGTCAAGAATCTCAATGGCAACACTCAGATCTGCTCTGAGTTACAGCACAATGGCACTAAATATACAGAACCAATCGATATTGCCAACATCCTGGTAGATAGGTTCAGTGCTAACTTTACCCCCATCTCTCCCTCCAAAGGGCCTATCTTAATACTGGAAGAATGCAAAGCCCCTGTAATCATGGATGAACAAGTAAAGACTGCACTCTCCAAAGCCAAGAACACAGCATCTATGAGACCAGACAACATCCAAGGCTGCGTACTGCACAAACTATAGAATGAACTGGCACCTCACCTAAGTACCATGTTCAATCATAGCATCACCTCAGGTTATGTGCCTACTGAATGGTGCACAGCGACGGTTATCCCACTCCACAAAGGGGGTGCCACCACGAACCCTGGAAACTACTGACCCATTAGCCTTATGAGCCTGGTCTGCAAGGCCATGGAACATATCATCTTGGAGCTTATAAACAAAGACATTGGTAACCTCCAAACCCTGGACCCCACTCAGTTTGGGTTTGTAAAAGGTAGATCATGTCTACTAAACTTGACTGACTTCTTTGAAGCAGTCACTAGAGCCATAGACGGGGGCGAGGTAGTGCACACAGCCTATCTTGACCTTGCCAAGGCTTTTGATACCATCCCCCACTCTGGAATTATAGATAAACTCACTAAACTGGGTATAAATACCTATATCACAAGATGGGTGGCAACTGGCTCACTGACAGAACCCACACAGTAAAAGTAGCTGACTCCAAGTCCGACTTCAGACCAGTAACGAGTGGAGTACTACAGGGTTCGGTCTTGGGTCCTCTCCTGTTCGGCATCTACTTCTATGAAGTGCAGGCTAACACAGAAGGTCTTTGGCTAACAAAGTTAGCAGATGACTGCAAACTGGGAGCCATGATAGAATCACCTAATGATGTAGACATTCTACAAAAGGGCCTCACAGAGACAGATGCTTGGTGTCAAAGTCATGGCCTCAAACTAAATGTCAAGAAGTGCATTGTCATCCACTTTGGGAAAAACCTGGTACCTATAAACTACCACATAAGCGGTAGCTCACTAAACACTGAAAGCGTGATAAGAGACCTCGGGACACAGGTGGACAGTAGTCTCTCCTTTGATAACCACATTGCCACAGTAGTCAGGAAATCCTTCTATGTGGCACACCTCATCACAAAAGGGTTCTCCTCTAGAAAAAAGGAGGTCATTGTTGTTCATCACAAAAGGGTTTTCCTCTAAAAAAAGGAGATCATTGTTCCTCTCTACTCATCCCTCATCAGACCCATTATAGGGTACAATGCCCCATTTGGCATGTATCTCACAAGACACCTGCAACAATTGGAAAGGCCACAGAAATACCTCACTAAGAGGATTACTGGCCTCAAACAGATGCCATATGCAGACCGTCTCAAAACAGAACATACTGGAGGGATAGATTTCTGTCCCAGAGGCTTCCCATACTCTGGAACAAACTACCCGTTCATGTCAGGCAAAGATACTCATTGGCCCTTTTTAAGAAAAATCTTGACGACTGGATGGGAAATAGAAAATTCACCCCGGGGATCACTTCTGCATCACTGCTTGACAGGAGCACAGGAAAATAATTTTCTTGGGTGGCGAAAGCCAGAGAACCTTTTTGACTATGCTTATATAGGCCCCAGGGCCGATAGCCTAGTACCTACCTATGAACCTATGACTAATTAGGTATGTTATGAAAAACTAGAGAAACATACCTGATTATCCTTTTATTTGTCCCATTTAAAGTGTCCTCATATCTTTTTTTAATTAAAAAAAAAAAAAAAAAAAAAGCAACAGAGATCTTCCCCTCTCCATTGCATCTTATACACAGCATCCTTCACACATCACTAATGTAATGCATAAGCATGGGAACAAAAGTCCCATAGGCATGAGCAGTACATCAAAAATAGCAAAGTGATATCCAAGGAAAGTGGAAGAACACCACAGAGCCATCATACAATAACATTATTTAAGAAAAGTAAGTCATTTTTTTCTTAAATAATGTCATTGTATAATAGCAATAACCAAATCTGTGGTGTGGTATATTGAAGATTTACCAAAGGTTGCCTTTGTTTAATCACTCAGGCTTCATCCTCATGACTACACCACACCAACTGAGGGCAAATCTTCAATATACCTCACCCACATCATCGGTTACTGCTATAATATTTTAGTCTGTTGTTGTTTTAAGTGACATTTTCAATAACTGACATATCATTACTATTCTCTGTATGCACATTTATTATTTTCTGATAAACTGTCCTGTCATTACTAGTATATGTATGTATGCAGATTTATTATGTAAATCTTGTATAACTGCCTTCTACTCATTCTGTAAAATGGAGCATTTCTCCCTGGACATTCATTAAAAATAGGACTTGTGGCCAGTTGGACTTTCGCAGTAAACAAGAGCAATAACTAAATAAATGAATGAATGAAGGAATGACTGAATGAATGAATAAATAAATCATATTTTCTTAAAGAAAATGCACACATATGATATTTTTGAGCATGTGTTTCTGAGGTAACACTGACTCTGGGAAATAAAGCCTTTTGAACTTATCTTTGTCTTGATAATCAGCCCTATCCATATCTCAACACACAGATCTACACATATGTGCACTAATAAAAAGAATGCCTTTTTGTTCTTAAGAGGGGGGGCAGGTATGATTGTAACTTCAAATGAGACTGATTTATGATCAGACCTTACCAGGGAGAGCAACACATAGATGGTAGTGCAGAGACCCCCTGTGTTGGTGAGTACTAAGCCCAGGACATTCAAGCCCTTTCTGAGGAGGCAGACTATCTGTTCCAGAGCATTTGTATTAGCAAAGTCCAGGAACCTTAGGGCGAGCATGTTTGTGCTCAGATATGACTCCCAATCAATGGAAGGATAGTTAAAATCCCCCATGACCAAGATGTCTGGCTGTAAAATGAGTGGCTCAAGTAGATCCAGGTAGTCAGAGTGGTTCTTTTGGTTCATGGGGGGAGACCAATAGCTAACAATGACATGGAAGGGGGTTTTACCTATAGTTAGCTGGACCTGGAGTAGCTCTAGTGAGTCATAACGTTTGACCAGTCTTGAGGTATATTTATCTTTAATGAAGATGGGTACACCTCTGCCTTTGGTTCTTTTAATCCAGGGGGATCCAGTATCTATCAGCCTGGGAAGATATGGTCGACAGACCACACTGCTTTGCCAGAGATTATCTTCATCTGTCATCTCTTGGCTTTCAGTTACTGGCAAAGGTACTCGTCACTCCAATAGTGCCTTTTTTAGGCAATGTCATAAAAAAATTTCCAATGTAAAAAAATCCACTGGAGACAAACTCAGGGTTATGCTGCTTAATGCTAGGAGTCAAAATCAGAAACTACACTTACTGGAAGCACTCATTACCTTGGAAGATGCTGATGTCTGTGCAGTCACAGAGACATGATTCAAGGCTGCAGAGACCATCCCATCCATGCAAGGCTACAATGCCTCCCATACATTCAGACCTCAAAATGAGCATGAATCAACCAAAGGCAGAGGGATAGCCATCTTCATTAAAGACAAATACACCTCAAGACTGGTCAAACATTAAAATTCACTAGATATACTCCAAGTCCAACTAACTCTAGGTAAAACTCCCTTCCATATCATTGTTAGCTATAGGTAACCCACCATGAACCACGAGAATCAATCTGCCTAGTTGGACCTACCTGAGTCACTCACTATACAGCCAAACACCTTGGTCATGGGTGATTTCAACTATCCTTCCATCGATTGGGAGTCATATATGAGCAGAAACATGCTCACCCTAAGGTTCCTGGGCTTTGTAATACAAATGCTCTGGAACAGACAGTCCCCACCCCCACAAGGGGCTTGAATGTCCTAGGCTTAGTACTCACCAACATAGGAGGTCTCTGCACTACCCATTATGTGATGCCCTCTCTAGTAAGGTGTGATCATAAATCAGTCTCGTTTTAAGTCATGATCATATCTGACCCTCCCCCCCAGAGCAAAAAAGATGAAAAATTTCTACAAAGCAAACTATAGCCTCCTAAGTGATGGCCTTAATAGTTTCAAACCTCCTGCTACCACTGTCAACAATGACTTCTATACAGAGATGTACACAACTGCCCTGTATAAACATCTATACAAATGTACAGATTTGGTTGTACCTGAATGGCTCAAAGCAAGGTCCTCACAAAAAAACAAGCCACCCTGGTGGACATCAAGCATAACTAAGTTATACAACAAGAGGAAGAAACTAAAGTCTAAGAACTAGAGGGAACTGACTCTACAGAGGAAGAACACCTGCTATACCTTGACAAAGCAAATTAGATCTCTTGTAAAGCCCTCTAAAGCCAGTTATGAACCTAAACTAGTATCCCTAGCTAAGGATAATCACAAGACATTCTTTAGCTACATCAGAAATCTAAAAGGGAAGGCCCAGCTTTTTTCCAAACTAGTACTGGACAGTACCACTCATACTGACCCTGAGGACATTGCCAACCTGCTAGTAGACAGATTTGGCACAAATTTCACCCCCCTGTCCCCACCAGACCTGCCCCAAAGCATACTGTCACCGGTCCTCTACCCAGTATCTCCAAAGAGCAGGACATAACTGCACACTCCATGGCCAAAAGCACAGCCTATATGGGACCGGATAACATCCCAGGCTGCCTACTAAATGGCCCAAAACAGGACCTAGTGAAATCACTTGGCACTCTCTTCAACAACAGTCTAAGTACTGGCTTTGTCCCAACAGAGTGGAAAACAGCAAAAGTAATTCCGTTGTATGAAGGTGGTCCATCAGCTGACCCTGGGAACTATAGACCCATAAGCCTAACCAGCCTTATCTGCAAGGTCATGGAGAGAATCATCATGGACCATATTAACAAAGACATAGATGACCTTCAAACTCTTGACCCGACCCAATTTGGCTTCATTAAGGGTAGATCATGTTTAATAAACATGGTGGACTTCTTCAAGAATGTCATCAATACCCTGGATGAAGGCAAAGCAGTACATGCAGCCTATATTAACTTAGCCAAGGCTTTTGACACAATCTCCCACTCAGACCTCATTGAGAAATTCACCTGGCTGGGAATTAACCCATATGTCACTAGATGGTTAGCTGATTGGCTCACTGACAGAACACAATCAGTCAAAGTTGGGGATTCCACCTCTACCAGCAGACCAGTTACCAGTGATATACCACACAGATTTGTGCTAGGCCCCCTACTGTTCAGAATCTATTTCTTAGAAGTCCAGGTGAAAATAGATAGCTTGTGACTTACCAATTTCACCAAAAACTGCAAACTGGGTGCAATCATTGAGTTCCCCAATGATGTTGACATACTACAAAAAGGACTTACACAGAAAAATGATTTATGCCAAAACCACAGACTTAAACTAAATGCAAAAAAAAATGCATTATCATGCCTTTCAGCAAAGAGGAAGTCTCTGCAAACTACAGTAATAACAGTACCCCCTTTAACTCAAACTCTGTGGTGAGAAATTTGGGAACAGAGGTTGATAGCCTTAACCTCAGTCACCGTGTGTCCACAGTGGTAAGGAAGGCTTTCTGTGTGGCACATCTCATAAGTAAGGGCATTGCATCTAGAGCTAAGGATGTTATAAGTCCCCTGTACTTATCTCTCATCAGACCACTAATGGAGTACAACGGTCTCTTCTGTATGTATCTCACCAGACACTTGCAGCAGCTGGACAGACCTCAGAGGTTTCTCACCAAGAAAAGTGAGGATCTTCAACACATGACCTACATGGACAGACTGAAGACCCTGTCACTGTACTCTGTATCATATAGGCTGATGAGAGGCGACTTGTGCCTTGCCTACAGAGCAGTCTCGGACTCTACCCTAATGCAAAATGCTGCACATTGTCAAGTCAAATGGGACAAGATTCACTCACTCTAGGAATCTTAACTTAGCCTGCGAAATTAACAGGACATGCTGGAGAGACAGGTATGACTCCAAGAGATTGCCACTCCTCTGGAACAAACTCCTAATTCTTGGAAAACAGAGCTCATCAATGGCCCTATTTAAGCATAACTTAGACAACTGGATGGGAGAACGCAAATTTACCCCGGGGGTGTCACCTATGCCCCTCTTGGATAAAGATAGTCATCATAGACTCACACTGCAAATATAGACCATACAACTTGGTCAATAAGGGAACAAGTGTATAACATGGGTAGGCATATAAAGGCCCTAGGGCCAATAGCCTAATGACTTCCTATGAACATTTTGACAAAGGATGGAAAGTCCAAGAACAGGAGAAAAATATACTAGCAGGGCTATAATATCTGTGTATCTTTCTTGCCAGTGTCATTTTCAAATGTTGATTTTAGTTGTAGAACATTGCAAGCGTGAGTTAGGAGAAGGAGGAATTGATGCCCAGTATTCTTTCTCTGGTTGGCTGCTGAAAGATGTGTGTGTGGTCACCGTTGCTTTGCCAATTTCATGTCTGTGCTGTCCACTGCTGCCAGAGTTTGTCATTTTGGATGCTGCATGTGCCACCTAGATAATGATGGATTCTTTCTTCCTGCTGTTCCAGGTTCTTGTAACTGCTGACGCTGACAAGAAGCCAGATAAAGAAGAAGCATTGCAGTATTTCTTTCTTGCTCCAACCTGGGGTGCTTGCATATCCAAGTATATACAACTGTTGTCATTACTAATTTTAAACACTTGGTCTGTCTGATTTTGTTTGCTAGCCTGTACTTAAATTCAATGTATCATGTCTAGGTTTAGGGAGAAAATGGAATGAATGGTGGCTTCTGGCTTTTTATTTTATTCTTTTGATTTGTAATGGTTGATGCCAATTGCTCTTTTATTTAATCATATTTCCTTTCAAGATCAGACCAGTGTAAGGTTAAATTTTCAAATTAGCTACATCAGATACTGTCATAGCTGTAAAACACTTTGCAATACCACACATATGGTAGGCAAAAGGAAAATACCCCACTGATGAATGAATGGATTTAAAAGATGTTAGGATCTTCACTCTGCCACACTTTTTTGTGACAGTAATGTGAACAATGGCTTTTAAAGCTATATAAATGCTTTGCTCACTGTACAATGGTAGCTGTTGTTATGAGCTGGTCACCTATCATAACCCGTTTATTATGTGCTTGAGACATGGATGATAAGAAATTGACCTTGACAGTGAAGCTTGAGAAGCAAATCATGGCATCCATGTCAAGGACACATAATAATAGGTTATGATCAGAGACCCAGTCTTAATTATTTGTAGTGCATGGAGCTTCATCTGCTTCATGCACTAGAACAGTAGTGTCCAACTCGCGGCCTGCGGGCCGCATGCGGCCCTCAGACCTCTTCCATGCGGCCCGCGACTCTTAAATTAAAATTTTACTTTTTTTCCATTTTTTGTAATGGTTGCATCCTTTCGCAGGTGTGCACATGCGCCAAAGCACCCTCCTGTTAGTTTTCGCGCTGTTAGATGCATTCGCGGGAAAGGAAGAGCTGACTTGCATCCTTTAGCTGGTGTGCGCATGCGCAAAAAGCACCCTTCCGTTAGTTTTCACGCCGATAGTTGCATTCGCGGCAAAGAAGAGCTGAGGGAAGACGAGAGCATCACGCCGAAGAAAAGTTGTGAGAGATCGAGAGAGGGAATTATAATTTTTACACACCGACTACTACACCAGGTAAGTTAAGTATGTAGTGAGCACAATATTGAATTATAGGTGTCACTACAGCTCCCTTAATGGATACACTACTATATGTTCTTCACCATTCCTCTGAGAGCAGGGATTCTTACACTTTCAGATACATTTTTTTCTTGTATGTGATGTCTGCAGAGTTTGCATATTCTCCCTGTTTTATATTCATTACAGTAAGATACGTCCAAAACAGATACATTACGTAACATACTATGAATAAAACAAAACAAAGAAAAAATATATAAGCATGTTGTAAATTTTACAATGTAAAAGCTATGTTCATGTGAATTAATATATACAGCTGTACAAAAGTTTAAAATTTTGAACTGAAAGCTCTGTTACTTAGCCTGAATTGTGAAAGCATGAACATTTGGTTTCCTCAAAGAAGGTATCTTTGAAGAAAGACTGTTTGAATGTTTCTGCAATTTGATAGGCATTTCCTTCTGGAGAAGGCTTTCCCTCTTAGTGATAGTTTGAATTTGGGCCTGGAAAGTATAAGCAAGTTAGACTGGTTGTTTCTAAGTCTGTAATTTAGGTCTCTCAGAGGTAGTATCATTTTGAGAGGACAGTATCCTATTGTAAGAATTTTGAGTATATGTTCCTAGTTAGCGGGTGTGCTACCTACTGTTGTTAGGCAGTGCATTGCCTGAAATATTTGGCCAGCAAGCAGTGCAAATTTGCATATCTTTAATTCTGTTTACTGTAATTTTTGACAGTTATAAATAGAGTGCTTGCTGAGTGCCGATAGGACACATTCTAGCTTGGGAAAGAGAACATTTTTAGATGCACATTTATAGGAAGTAGGGGGTAGGAAGTGGGATTCTCTGTAGCATAGTTTTAATTGAGAAAAAACTTTGACAGTAATTTTGTCTGTGTGATTACTGACGTTGAGAAGATGAACCAGTGTTCTGCTTAGGTATTTCTGCTCTTCTTCCTTGGAAATATTATTGCCTTTTGCATCTTTATTAGCTCTGGTAATGGTTGAAGTTTCTTTACACTTGCTAACAATACATCTGTCTTGATGGAGCTGACTAGTATTGTGCTTGAAGACAAGCACAGAGGTCAGAGAATTTTGATTACAGATTTGTTGGGATTGATGTTTATTGCTATCTTCACCGTATATGGTAGTAGATTGATTGGTCCCTCAATTGAGCTCATCGGTTCAGTGGAGTTTGCTTTTTGAAGTGTTTTTCTTGTGGCAATCAGCTTTGCTTTGCGGAGGTTTAAGTTGCTGACTTTCATGAGGAGAGGAGGGAACTCTTACCTGGTGGTGCCGCATAGGGCTAACAACCCTTATTTGCTTCTGAAAGTAGTAGACCTATATTATCCCTGAACTATGTATTGCATCCTTCTCTGTTTTGTTTTCTGGTGCGGAAATCAGGTGTAATGGTGCTTTGGACCCTATTACATTAGTTTAGGAAGATTGAGCAAGCTGTTTGCTGCTTTCGTTTTGCGAAAAGACTGACCTGGTAGCCCATGAAGCAAACGTTTGAGTTGTTAATTGGATCTTTCAGAGTCTGATGGTAAGCCACTCATTGGAAAATGTAGTAGAGGTGTAGCTGTTTGCCATGCTTGATCAGAATGCCTTCATTGCAGACATGTATGTAGTGGCCACACCTTTTCCACATATTGTCTCAACCCCAGCTTCAGGAGCTGGCCATGCTTTAGTTTAGTAAGTTTGAACTTAAAAGGATTTTGCCTTTTGATCCTTTGCAGTTGTACTATCTGACTCCTTCCATGCTGTTGATTCTCTGTTTGGGATCCAGCTCAATCATAGCCCATGAAGGAGGGCATCAATTGATTTTATCAGAAGTTCTTACGATGTAAAGTGATCTTTGAGGGGACTGTCCTTGATGGATTCTAAATCCCCTGCTGCTTCCATGCTTGTGGGCAGCCAGTGTATCCAACCGGTTTGGAGATGTTCATCATGCTGATCACTGCTGCAGTAGCCTTAGTTGTATGGGTTGTATCCTGCCTAGGATGTAAAAGCTGGCCAGAATCCAGAGCTTTAGGGTGCCTTCCACGTACCTACTCAGTCAGCTTGAGCTGACTAAAAGACATGTTTGGGTGCCAAGCCTTTCAGAGCTTTCCTGACACTGAAAAGTACACTCCTGAAGTTTTCAAAGATTGGCAATCAGCTTGTGCTATTAACTTGCTGGACAGAAGTTCCCTTTGGGGAGAAAATACTTTCATTTAAAAAAAAAATCTTTTTTATAACTCCTTTCCTGTTCAGGAAATGTATTTTAAAGCTAAGAGTTTGTGTTTTAATGGGCTATCATAAGGCCATACTATACTTTTAAACAAGAGCGCTGTATTTCCTGTCAGTTTCAGTTATTTTAAATAACTTCTACATTTTTTTTCTGTGGAGTAATTGTGTTTTTTACTTTTTTGGTGCTGTCAGGTTTTTTTAAAGTGCTTTTTACTCTTTTATGTGTAAAAAAGTGAGTTTTAAAGACTTAAGTTTTACTGGCTCTTGTTGCTTGTTTTCCTCGGAAAGAGGCACCAGTTTTTGCATGACTGTGGAGTAAACTGTCGGTCTCATAATTGGTGGTACTTCTAGCCACAAAAAGAAAAGGTTAAGTAAGCTGGCTTTGTCACCACAGCATTCTAGCAATTTACATCAGCCACAGGTGGGTGACTTTGCTGTGGCCATTAGTTGTACCTTAGACAGCTCCTCTTTTACCCCCAGGTCCCTCTGGTATAGCACCTGCAGCCATGATAGACCAGGGGTTAGCCATGTCCACTGTGGCTATTGTGGTCCCCTCAGCGGGCAAGGGAGAGTCCCTGGTCCTGAGAGAGGGAACAGGGATGGCTTCCCTTTTTTGCCAGAATGTTGTGTCCAACTCTGAGGAAATTGATGCTGCTATTAAATAACACTGTTGGCATCATTGTTCCTGTCAAGAAGAAACAGAAAACTGAACATGTATCTACTCCTCCTCCTAATTTCCGTAGGATAAGTTTACTGGGATCTGACTCGGGCTACTGATCCTCCTTATATGACGGTTTCTGGTAAATGAAAGAGGGATGCCTCTATTCTCCTGAAGAGATTCAGGATTCTATATTTGGATAAGAATGGGCAGGCAATGGATTTTCTCTTCGGATTTCTGATTCAGACTTGGAGCCCAGTTTCTGAATCTCCTTGTGTCTGTGTGTGTGTGTGTGTGTGGGGGGGGGGGGTTCTGTTTCTCACACTATTTCCAGAATGTGCCATTGTTTTCCACAAGAGAACACTGAGGTTTCTCCAGTCCCTCAAGAAATACAATGAGCTGTTAACAGGAAATTTCAAGAACCTTCACCCATTCCTCCAGTTCTGTCAGCTTTGGAGGATATGTTACTGCCTGCCATTTTCTTGGCACCCAGCCAGCTGCCCATAAAAATGCAGATGGGATGTATAAAGTCCATCAGTCTGTTAATTCTTTTATACTCAAAATCTGACCTATCAATTGTAGCTTTAGTTAATCCTACTGGTGCCAAACATTTATTTAATTATAATCCAACTGTTTCTGATGAGGATGGGAAGATTAAGTTTGGGGAAAAGTCTGTGCTTCTGCAACGTTCATGTTTAGGATTTTAAATTGTCAGACTCATATGTTTGTTCTAACTGTGAATGTATGAATGTTTTGTGTGCTTTTGTTTTGTGAGAAAAAAAATAAGTCTTTACATTTACTTTTATTGTATAACTCGCTACTTATTGTTTACAGCAGGACTGGTTTACAGTTACACTGATATTGGCATGAGTATCAAATTAGATTACATGTGCTAGTTAGTATTTTAGGCATTTCCCAAGGGATAAGACATTGTTGTTATATCCTTGTAAACCAAATTCTTGATTTTTAGTGAGATTGTAATGTCCTTTATCCCTACTTGTTGTTTCCCAGATTTAGGTGCATAGAAATGCCGGTTACATCTTAATGCTACCACAATAAGCTCAGCTAGAGTGTTACAGGATAACATCTTGTCTCATGCAGAAACTTTTATATATAATTAAGTTGCTTCCTCCTCCATGTGCACAGGACGGCTTTGGCAATGCAGTGTCTTATTTTTCATCAGCGGGCCTTGTGTGATATCAACGAAGTAAGGCAGAGCACCATCTTTGTTTTCAACACTTAATTTTTCTCTACTTCGTGTATCTGCATAAATGAGGCTTAGTTTAACTTAAAAAATTTACTAACTGGGTGTAGCATTCTTCTGTGAAGCCTCAGAGATCTGCATAGTGGTGACATATTTCTCATACATAGAAATGCAAGTCACCACTGCCTCACAGGTGACATTGGCTGTCAGTGGATAAGGTTTAGCCATGTTGTCCTTTTCATGATTTCCCACTATCTGAATCCAGTCAGTTTTGTAATTCTCACATGAAGTGTTGTGTTCTTTCCAAATGCATTACCTGGGACAGAGGTTTCCTGCTTTAAAGTTAAGAGTTGCATCCTGTTTTGTTTAGCTGCATTTGTTGGGTAGATGGGCCGTGCATATCTCGGGACTCCCAAGTGTGAAACTTGAGTTTAGCTGACATCCTAACCAAGCCATGCATTTTATTTAGTTTTTGATGGCAGCAAAGAATTCTTCCACTATGTTAAATGCATAACTGTTTTCAAGCATTGAACAGCCTGAAGTGCAGAAATATAATTTTTAGTTCAGAATGTTTTTTTTTTTTTTTTTTGGAGTAAGTTAATATTTTGCTTTTCCATCACATAACTTGTTGACTTCATGGAATGGTGATGTTACCTAAAGTAACCACCAGGAAGTCCATCTGCAATGCAAGTTGGCAGAAAAGGGGATATTCCTCATCAGTAATTTAGTTTATTTATTTATTAGTTTATTTATTTATCACTGTGAAGGGAATTGAGGAAAAGCCTAAAAAGGTATGTATGCCACATTTCTAGATACTGCAGAGGAGTACATGTGCAGACTTTTCAAAGGGGTGCTCAGTTTTTGAATAACACTGATGAACCTTCTGTTATCTTCACACCAGCCTGAGCAGACAACAGTGCAAAAGCAAGAAATATTGCCAGTGCCATATTTCAGGGACAGATTCCAAAGCTAGAAATGTGCCTTTCCAAAGGGGTGCTCAGTTTGAGAATACCACTGATGAACCTTCTGTTTATCTGCACACCAGCCTGAGCATACAACAGTGCAAAAGCAAGAAATATTGCCAGTGCCATATTTCAGGGACAGATTCCAAAGCTAGAAATGTGCCTTTCCAAAGGGGTGCTCAGTTTGAGAATACCACTGATGAACCTTCTGTTATCTTCACACCAGATGTAGCATGTCTTGAATAATTTCAGGGACAGATTCAAAAGCTAGAAACAGAAGAATACATGAGTGCTTTGGACAACATATGGGCATTAAGGACATGATGGAAGACATGGACATCTTTAGGAAACCAGCAAAATCACAGGTATGATCTCATACAAATTGAAGGGTTCATACTTGTTAATTTTTTTTTTTTTTACAAATAAACTTTGTTAAACTAAGATGTTAGATTTAACTGTTTTTTTTAAGAATTTGAATGAGATATTGAATTTTAGGGCAAATATTATGCATTTATTACTTTGTTCAAATTCACCTACAATACAGCCAGGGGGTCTACTTTGGTCGCCCGCGACAGCGATACAGTTAACTATATGATATATTTTACATGCGGCCCCCAGACAATTTCTGTTGACTCAATGCGGCCCCTGCAAGTGAACAGGTTGGACACCCCTGCACTAGTAGTTCTAAAAGAAAAAAAAAGAGCTATGTGTTTTGCTGTCTTTCAAAGCCATAAAACACTTAATAAGCACTGTTAGACATTTCGAAACATTACAAAAAAGTCAGAGACACATTACCAGCACAGACAGCAGGCAGAAACAAATCTGTTTTTTTATTCTGATGCTGTTGTTTGCTGGTCAGTATTGGCAGATTTAGCTGCATAGTGTGATACCTGATCTTAAATGAAGCAGGGGTTGCTTAACATTTGTTAAGATTGGATCTCACACTATAGATGTACTTAAGCAAATTGTCTTTTTCCAGATATCAGAATGTAATCACCATGCTCCATGCCCTATAAACCTTTTGTAAACACCTTCTTTATTTTGGAAAGGTAATTTAAAAAGTTGAAGCACAAGGAGCAGTGCGATCTCACCCTGAATTTTGGGAAAAGGCAGCTCTGTTTAGTATCTCTGGGATGCAAAAATGTGCTTAACACTAGCTTTCCCTACTGTTATGCTTGTCTACAGTCATTAACAGCAACATACACAGAATACTGTCCCAAGCATTTATACTGCATTAAAACTTGTAAAACGCCCCGCATCATATGAAAAAAAAATGCACAGAGTGAATTTCCTATCAGATTTCAAATTGAGCAATCAGAGGGGGATTTAGTTTATGTCCACTATGTGGGCAGCAGGACTAAGTGCATTATGGCATTCAAGCCTGTAAAACACTTTGCACGTTAACACAATTTTTTTATTCTGAAACTAGTAGTACATCGCAGCAGCTGAAGCTCTATGCATTGCAAATTATGATCAGTCTTTTATCATCACAGTCAAGTTTTTATGTTTGCTACATGGGTTTCTTGAAAATGTAACAACCTTTTTTACGAATAGATAGATTAGGATAGCATTTTTCCACAAATGTATTCATGGCAGTTCATGCATATGAAAAAGTTATGCTCCTGCAAACCATTCTTCTCCCATGTGGATGATTTTTATCCAGACTGCACCAAGCTGTTTTTTCTGATTACTTTCTCTTACGTTTATCTCAGATGTTTGAAATCATATTAGCACCAGCAGGTAAGCTGGCTCAATAGGCAGAACATTCCACACAGTCACAACACTAGCAGAGATCTTGAGTTTCTTCTCATTAGAGATACACGTCACATTCAGCCACAATATCTATCCACTTGATCTCAGTGTGAACATGTCCCAATACCAACTGAACTTTAAATATCATGTTACATCAGCCCCGGCTATGCCTAATGTCTGTCACAATTGCTTTTCTCCATCAACTCCATTGTTGACCTAATTTTCATTCCTCAAGCACTTTACTTCATTCATTGGAAATGCATTTTCCTTTTTGACATGGCATTATAGAAGCAAGCAGAAGCAATCTACTCAGGATGCTTCCGCAGTATATATGTTTCCATGTAAACACAATCCACAGTTATAGCTAGTGTGAGCAGGGTTCATTTCTGCAAGGAGACAAGGTATGGTCTCTTTTAGGGAGTCAGCATTGCTACAGTTGCCCCCCTTGTCTTATCTGAACACACTGAACACTTCATCCCATTTTATTCTGTTGGTCACTTTCTATGAAGGTCTCTATTCAATCCACATTCATAGGCTGTGCAACTCGTAAAATGCATTAATTCCTATGATCATTCACAAAGCTCCTGCTGAAACTGTGATTAAAAAAGAAGCACACAAAGTGTCAAAACTCACTGTAGCACTCATGTACAATATGCAGCTAAAATATGAAGTGAGAGAGAAAAGAATTTACTGAATACATAATTAAAACAGATGAGAACCTTTTGAATTGTCTGGCTGAGTTGATTAAATTAATGATAAATGAACACAAGTGTTTTGAAAGTAATTCTGTTTCCCACCATCCATATTTTTTCATATTCAGAATAGTATAAAATGCTATGTTCATTTCTCTTCATTTGTAAACTGCCAAAGCCAATTATGTACAGTTTTTTCTAAGCCAGTAGTAGAATTCTCGGATGTCACAACATGATTTCAATTTAGAATTATGCATTTTATGTCTATTTTCAGCCCTACAATCACACAGCTGGGGGCAGTTAACCAATAGTCATTTGTATTGTGGCATTAATCTGAAAACACATTACAGTGTTTATAAAATGGACAGATAGAGATGCATGGCAGGTTTGGTCTTGATGGTTCTGATTGCATGCTGCATGAATGCATTTATGAAATCAAGTAGCTGGCATATTCAAAATATTAAAATAAAATAATGTGAAGACAATACTATTCAAAAGGCAGACATTTTTCAAAAATGCAATGCTAACATATCTGACAAGCATAATACATATATTCTCTTTACAGAGTAAAGTCGTACATTTTTTGCATTAAACTTTGTAAAAGCAGCTCCTACTGAAATAATTTTTGAAACACTAACTCCGCATAACTTGAAATGCATGAGTCAACAACAATCTAGTTGATGAAATAAACTGCTCTTTTTTTTCATTTAATTCATTGTTCATCTCACAGCCTCCACCTGTAACATAACGGTTCGTCACACAGCATCCAGCTGTAAGACCATTGAAACCTCAGCCCACACATTCAGACTCATTCTAATTTACAGAGCATCCAATCTGCAAAAATAAAACAGCACACACAATTACTTCTAGTACAATACTCACTTCCTGAGTCATGCAAACACCAAACAGCATTGCAGTCTGTTACCAAAACAAAATGAATATTGAAACTAATTCTAAACAAACTACACTCACACAGTGCAATACTTTCTGTTTCAAATGCAGTAATTGCAGTCCACACTCAAAAAATGAGGAGCAAGTCCAGAACAAAAAAAACTAGAAACCAAATGCTGGACAAGAACGAAGGAACACCAAACTGTTTGTGGATACTTGTAAAACAATTCCTGACTTTAATGGTATTAACGCCAATAGAATACAAGCACAGCGTTTTCGTCTGGATACAAATCAGACTTCATCAGATACATTTGTATGGAATAATAAGCCAACAGATATATATATATATATATATATATATATATATATATATATATATATATATATATATATATATATATATATATATATATATGTATATACACATACACACACCAATTATAAATCATCTCATTTGCAATTAATCAATTAATTTGATAATAACTGATTACTGCTTTAAAGAATTACCTTAACAATAAATGCTGGCAACCAATAATACTCCAAAAAACATTGGTTTACTAAACATTTAATTAATAAAATATGAAGTTAAAAACTTGATTTAAAAAGGCAATTAATATACAAATATTGTGGCCAAATGCAACTGTTACAGTTTGGCTAATCTAAGTTTTAATAATGGTATAAGGGAAATGCTATCATTTAAACCTGCAGGTTTATTTGCCTCCAGGAAAATTTGTCAATATGTTTATTGGTATGTTTAGATTTCAATAATCAACATAGTGATGCAAATAACATGAGTTTGGGATATAACAGAGTTTTTGCAACCAATTTTAGTGGCAGTGCATATTTGATAAAAAACATAATAGAAAGAGAATACAAAAAGTTCTCAGAATTTACAGATTTACCTAACCTCAAGAACAAACCGATCAAAGTAGTGTTCAGAAAAGGAAAAAACATTAAAAATTTGTTAGAAAATGTTAATTATAGCAATGTTTTTTCACAAAAAAGGAAAGGTACATACAAGTGTGAGGCTTGCAACCAGTGTTCTTACATTATACATAATGAACACATTACAATAGCCTCGAGGAACAAAGAATTGTACTCTCACGTTTACTCCAACTGTAATAGTTCAGGATTAATCTATCTGGTTTGCTGTAAGGGCTGCGAAAGTTTTTACGTGGGCAAAACCAAAAGACAATTAAAGTGCAGAATATACGAACATATGAACAGTATAAATAATAGGAATCACCATAATGCTTTATATAGACACTCCTTGTCATGCCCCAAAGCAAATTATTGCTTTTTTTGTAATAGAAACAGTGCAAAAATATCCCAAGGGTGGTCCTTGGGAATCTAAGTTGGCATACAGAGAAGCGTATTGGCAAATCTTCCTGGAGGTGAACAAACCTCCAGGTTTAAACAATAGCATTTCCCTTACATCATTATTAAAACTTAGATTAGCCAAACTGACAATTGCATTTGGCCACAATATTTGTATATTAATTGCCTTTTTAAATCAAGTTTTTAACTTCATATTCTATTAATTAAATGTTTAGCAATGCAATGTTTTTTGGAGTATTATAATAATTTATTTAAAATGTACTGCGGTGGTGGTGCTGCAGTAGCGTTGTCGCCTCACAGTTAGACATTGCCTGTTCGATTCTCAGTTAGAGCATCTTCTGTGTGGCGACATGCGTGAATGGGTATTCCTTCGTTGAAAGTTGTGCGTTAGGCCCGGCAAACCAGCACGTAAAAATCTATTGCCAATCATTAGCAGACTGGAGTTCCGCTATGGCGACCCCTAACCAGGAAAAGCCGAAAGACAAAACAACAACAAAAAAAACCAACATAATAATTTATTTAAACAAGTTAAATATTTGTATTTTAAAGAAAATTTTCTTTTGTTATTCAACACACTTGTTGCCAGCATTTATTGTTAAGGTATTTCTTTAAAGCAGTAATCAGTTATTATCAAATTAATTGATTAATTACAAGCGAGATGTTTTATAATTGGTGTGTATATATATTGGCCCATTATTCGATACAAATGTATCTGATGAAGTCTGATTTGTATCCAGATGAAAACGCAACATTTGGTTTCTGGTTTGCAGTCCACACTCACATACTATAATAAGTTGTCTTGTAAACACTTTATTCTGCAGTGATTCAAGCCTACTGCTCTGCCAGCGTGGGAACTCTTCAACCGCCAAAACTCATTTACTTACATATACTCAATGGTAACACAACTGAAAATGAAAATTTAAATATAACATATAAAACATCATTGCTAATGTGCCAAAAACTTTCCATGATCAGCTGCTGTAACAGAGAATACCATTAACATGCCAATATCTAATCTAGCAATCTATTTATCTAGATATAGATAGCTACACAAAGAGAAAGACAGCTGTAGGTATAGATAGCTATATATAGATATAGATTTAGATCAGAAAGTGAAATTAAATACAATGGATTTCATCAATCTCAGCTGTGGAATATGCGCTGTGATGACTCAAGATAATTTTAGGAATCTTCTTTTTTTTCAAATATTTCTTTCATATTTGAACTCAGATTTCATCAGCCCTAGTTTATTCCTATAACATCGCTTGTATTGCTAATGCCATATTAACAATTCTCTTACCCAAAAGGCAATACATATGATTCTACAAATACAAAGTTTCTTTTCAGATTTTTCAGAACTGATATGAATTTAAATCTACCACACTCAAAATCTGCAAAGGAACAAGGCTGCTGTCCAAGGCATAGATGCAATTAAGGGAGCAAACTTCCTAAGTTTTTGACAGATGCATTCCTCTATAACATTTTTATGCAATAACACTCCAAATGAAGGAAAGAAGCAGGCTTTCAGGTTATTAAGGCATGTGAAATCTTAGTACTGCCAACATGATATAATACAGTGTGTTCTTCTAATAAGGAAGATAATCCCATAGTGTGAAGACAAACTTAATGCTAAAAAAAGAAGTTATGTACTCACCATAACGTTCCATGTGAGTTGTTTATCTCGCCTTTATTCTCACTGATGAGTTCGGAGCCAATCCTCGGCTCCAACACGGCCGTTAGCAAAGCTCAAGGTTCACCAGTAGCTCGAGACCAAGCCCCTTATCCCATGATGCACTGCTGGAATTACCTCAGATCTTGTTTGCTGCATGTATATATAACCCTGTAAGGGGTGCACTCCCCAAGAAAGAATAAGTATTGAACAACCAGGATGATAATAGCCTCTAGGTCAACTGTCAGCCAGGAGGGGGATGGAGGGAGGCGTGATAAACAACTCACATGGGACGTTATGGTGAGTACATAACTTCTTTATGTGAAGTTGTTAAACCTCGCCGTTTATTCTCACTGATGGGTAGTGTCCCTAGCACCCGCAATCCTGGGTGGCTCATGGGAGTACATTTTTCAGGACCGTAGAAACAAAAGAAGACCTGTCCCTGGAGGCCTTATCCACTTTGTAATGAGTGATAAAAGTATGAGGCTTAGACCAAGTGGCTGCAGCACAAATGTTATCAAGGGGCAATTTAGAGTGAAAGGCAGAAGACATAGAAATGTCTCTGGTTGAATGAGCCTTTACTTTTTGTGGTAAAGGTATGTTAGCAGCTGTATGAACAACTGAGATACAATCCGATAACCATTTTGAAAGGGTTGTTTTAGCCACTGATCTACCTCTTCTGGCCTCCAAAAAGGATACAAAAAGTTGATCTGATTTCCTAATATCCATGGCTCTATCAAGATAGAATCTAAGCTGTCTGTGCACGTCAAGTTTGTGCAGCATGTATTCTAATTTGTTGGAATGGTTGGGGAAGAAGACTGGCAATTCAATAACCTGATTGATATTAGATTCTGAACAGACTTTAGGCAAAAAGGATGGGTTTGTTCTGAGAGATACTCTATCAGTATGAAAAATCATATAAGGTGATCTGATAGACAAAGCTTGAATTTCTGACACTTTGCAGGCAGAAGTAATGGCCATTAGAAAAATAGTTTTCCAGGAAAGGAATTTGAGATCACAAGATGATGCAGGTTCAAAGGAGGGAAGAATTATTTGAGATAGCATAAAATTCAAATTCCAAGGAGAATAAGGGGTTTTGACAGGAGGCCTCATGTGAAAAACACCTTTGAGAAAACCCTTAGATAACTTATGGACCATAATATTTAACCCATCCAATCCAAGGTGGAAATTAGATATGGCAGCTAACTGAACCCGAACTGTGGCAGCTGCTACTCCTTCCTTAAAAATAATTGTCAAAAACTCTAGAATGGATGACAAAGGAGCTCAGAAAGGGTTGATTTTTTGTATGCTGGCCCAGATGGAGAACCTTTTCCACTTACTGCAATATAGTTTTCTGGTGGATGGCTTATGAGAAGACAATAGAATATCTCTTGTGTCATCTGAGAGGGAATGAAGCCTGGCTATTTGGGGAAGTGGATCAGCCAAGCAGTCAGCTTTAGAGACTGCAGTGAATGATGGAGGTCCCCTGACGGGTGTGTCAGGAGGTATGGAACTGGGTCCAGTATCCATGGATACTCCAGCAGATGATGGTGAAGAAAAGGGAACCAAATCTGTCGAGGCCAAAGGGGGGCTATAAGGATAACAGTCCTTCCCAGTGACTTTGCTTTCTGTACAAACTTGGGTATCAATGGAATTGGAGGGAAAGCATATAGGAGACCTGGAGGCCAATTGTGTATGAGTGCATCTCTCGGGGGATGTCCCAGAGGTGGTATCAGGGCAAAATAGCTTCTGCATTTGGTACTGATGTGACTGGGAAAGAAGTCGCAGCAAGGCTGGCCCCATTTGTGGAAAATCATGTCCGCAACGTATTGGTTGAGAGACCACTCATGAGGCAAGAAGATTGCCCTGCTCAGCTTGTCCGCTGTCACGTTGGATTTCCCCGGGATGTGCGTTGCTAACAGAAAATGCTGAGATGACACAGCCCATTCCCATACCCTGAGGGCTTCTCGACAAAGGGGGTAAGACTTGGTTCCACCCTGTTTGTTCAAGTACCAGATGACTGACATGTTGTCTGTCTGAATTGCAATTGTCCCTAGAGGAAGAGAGTCCTGAAATTACTGCAATGCCAGAAGTACTGCTCTTAACTCCAGAACATTGATATGCAGATGTGAATCTTGATCCGTCCATGTGCCTTGGGCAGTCTTTTCCTGAAAACACCCCCCCACACACCCTATCAGGGAAGCGTCCGTGGTCACAGTGGCTACTGGAAGGAGGCACAAAGGGTCATTCTATTGTGACATGAAGAGACATCAACCACCACCGAAGAGCCCTCTTGCAAGAGTTTGTGATGAGAATCATATGGTTCATTGGCAATTTCTGGTCAGATCATTGAGCAAACAGAAGCCATTGAAGAATTTGCATATGCATCCTTGCGAGTGGAATGGCTAGAATTGCTGCTGCCATCAAACCTAGTACCTTCAAGACCTCTGCATCTGTAGCTTTTTTCTTTGACACCAATGAGTTGACGTGTTGGCAAAGAAGTGAGACCCTTTTGACTGGAAGATGTAGAGTGGTGGTTGAGGTATCTAACTCTCCTCCTATAAAGATGGAATGCTGCAATGGTGACACAGCAGACTTTTCGAAGTTGACTGTAATGCCTAAGTGGTTGCAGAGTGTCAGAGTAGATTCTGCTGCCTGAATCAGTTGATGTCTGGTGGTGGCAATAACGAGCCAATGTCTAGGTATGGAAACACCTGGAATCCTAGACGCCTCAGGTGAGCCGTGACCACTGCCATGCATTTGGTGAACACTCTGGGGGCTGTAGTGAGACCAAAGAGCAGGGCTTGAAACTGGTAGTGACTGGCTCCCAGCCAGAAACGCAGGTGATCTCTGGGGTGTCTGTCCATCTTTATGTGGTAGTACATGTTTCTTGAGATCAATGGAGCACATCCAATCACCTTTCCCTAAAAAGGGAAGAATGACCTGAAGCGTGACCATTCGGAAATTTTCTTTTTTTACAAATTGGTTGAGTCTGCAGAGGTCCAAGAAAGGTATCTAGTCCCCTGTTTTCTTTGGAACCAAAAACAATCTTGAGTAAGTTCCGAATCCTGCTTGGTCTGCTGGGACTGGCTGGATAACTCTTTTTTCTAGCAACTTGTGGACCTCTATAGTTGCTTGTCCCCTGAGACTGGGTGGAACATCCAGAATTCTGTTGACAGGGGTGGGAGGGGAAGAGAACAGTATGAAATACCCTCTGGAAATGGTGCTTTGTACCCAGGTATCAGATGTTATGCTTACCCAGGCTTCTGTGTACAAAGATAAGCAACCCCTGAATGCCTCCAGAGCCGGACAGCTGGGTCTCTTTTGGAGTGCTGGTAGGGCTGACCAGAAAACTGGCCTCTGTCACCCTGCTGTTGCGGACCCCCCTGCCGCGTGGGCAGCATCTTCCATTATAACCCCCTCCTATGCCTCTAGAGGGGGTTTCACCACATGTGTCCTGAAAGATTCCCTGGGCTTTTCGGAACCACATCTTTCTGCCCTTAGGGCCCTTGGGATAGGGCTGAGTAGGGGTAGAAAAAGGGACTCCGATGGCAGATAGAGTCTTTCCTTCCTGCTCACACCTGGTTAGAGTTTCCTTTACCTTGGGCCCAAACAGGGATGAGTCATCAAATGAGGTGTTGATAAAGGAAGACTTGAAAGGCAGCGCAAAGGAACAAAGATGCATCCAGGCTTGTCTACACAGAGCAATGCCTGAACTTGCAGCCCTACTAAAACCATCAGCTATGTAAGATATGAGATTCATGGACGAGTTCACAATCAAATTTAGGGTAGTGAGCTGGGTGGTAACTTTGTCGGCAACTCCTGCAGCTACTGTACCCTGGAGAGTATCTCCTAGCTCCTTCAGGAGATCTCTTTGTAGTCTGGCAAAATGGGTTAAGTAGTTCAGTGATCGAAGGGAAAAAGTCGCTGAACTAAACATGTATTTCCCATATCTATCCATGATCCTGGAATCTCTGTTAGGAGGACTGATAGATGAGGACATCTCAAACGTTTCCTTTTTGGTGGCTACCACCACCATGGCATCAACAGGCACTCCCTTAGTCAAAAAAGCTTTGTCCACAGGGGCAGAGATGAACTTATTTGGCTTCCGAGGGACAGGTTCCATGGCCTCCGGAGACTCCCACGCCTTATGAGAGATCAGCCCCATGAGCTCATTGTAAGGCGGAGACACCCAAGAGGTGGAAGGTTGAAACCCGAAAGCTGTCAAAAGCACTGACTCATCCTCAGTAGGGCTTTTGGACTGCCAACCACCTCTCTGATTAAGGATCTCTAATATTTCCGCAAAGGAGATATCCTCAGAGGGGCTCAAGGGGACACTTCTGACTCATCCAAGTCAGTGTCAGATGTCAAAGACTCCTGTGGGGAGTCCAAGTGCCTCCTCTTGCACAGTCTCTTCCTGGGTACCTCCTCAGTGGGGGCTTCTGGGGAGGTCTCAGAAGAGCAGGGGGCACACTGTGGGGCTACTTGAGGCTCAGGGTCTCTACGCTTGGGTTGACTGGTAGAAGCAGGAGCAGACACAGGCACTTGAGGGGAAGAGGAAGCCAGACCTGATGCTGATGATGTCTTTGGAGACAGGACTCTCCTCATGGCATCGAATGCAGCATGACTCTGATGAGAAGAGGTAGATGGATCCGGAGGGACCATCTGATCGTCCTGCACTGAGGCCATGGGCTCTGAGCCCAAGGTAGGAGCCAAGCTCATCTGAGCCGAAGCCCCAAGAGGAAGAGTTGGCACTGACAAATCAGTACGGCTATCCTCTCTGGACCCAACCGGAGAGTGTCGGCTCCTTGAGTCCCCGGTCGGCACCGAGGACGTCCGAGTAAATGGGACCGATAACACTGGAGCAGGTCTCAGCTCCACAGGCTCAACAAACATCAGGTCCACCTCCTCTGGCTCTGAAAGTCTGGTATGGCTCAGAGGCGGAGCAGTCAAGTCTTCAGTTCTGATGGAAGCATCCAAGCCAACAACAATTTGGCAAGGCCTGGTGCCCGTAAAAGCTTCTGTACGAACCGGTCCATATCCAGATCTGAGAGGCTGACAGAAGACTTCGAGGAGTGCACCGAGGGTGCCGACTGAAGCAGAGGAGATGAGGGAATCTCAGAAACTGGCTCCAAAGCTGTGAGCTGGCTCCAAACAGAAGGGACACTCGGTTCCGAAGGCAGTGGAACTGATAACCCTAAACCCTCCATTTTTTTAACCTTTTTAGATAACTTGGAGTCACTTGAAGATTTGGATGACTAAGAGGATTTGCTAGCAACATCCTGGTCACCCAGTGCTTCTGAGAAGGGGTGCTGAAGTAAGCCTCTATCCACCAATTTCCTCCTCCTATCTAAAAGTACCCTGGAAGAGAAGGAGTGACAGATGCTATAAGAGTCTTGGAGGTGTAATGCCCCCAGACAATAGACACACTGAACGTACCGTCAGTGAGTGACATTTTTTGTCCACAATCCGGACATTTTTTGAAGCCAGATTTAGGATGTTGCTTCTCTTTCTCTTCAGACATCCTAAATTTAAACAAATAAAAAATACACTCTAAGCAACTATTAGCTATTGAAATAACTACTGACTATGAATTTAGTTAAATACAAAGCCAACACTACTAGGCCAACTGCTAACTAGAAACACGTCTAGGGAAAAAACAAAGCCAACACAGGGCACTTATCTAAATATATATATATTTATATATATATATACTATTCTAACAAGAATGAAAGTTAAGAAAAAGTTTTTAAAACTTGTGAATAGAAGAATCTTTCCAATAAAATTGGTCCGAGCAATCTGGAACACCGAGATCTGTGCTGCGGCAAACTAGATCTGAGGTAATTCCAGCAGTGCATCATGGGATAAGGGGCTTGGTCTCGAGCTACTGGTAAACCTTGAGCTTTGCTAATGGCTGTGTCGGAGCCGAGGATCGGCTCCGAACCCATCAGTGAGAATAAACGGTGAGATTTAATAACTTCATATGGTTTATTTACACATTTTGAGAAAACTGGAAGTAACAACCCTTAGACAGAGATAGAGAGAAACTGTGATGCACACTGTGAATTGCAACATAATCATACAAATAAAATTGTGGAAGGGAGGAACAGGGCACATACTCGCAGAACTCATAAAATCTTCCTAATGATATGATAAGATGCACTCTGAAAAATGTAATTCTCATTAACACATATAGAAAATGAGTGATCTTGTATCCATCAGCATATGATAAAAAAAAAAAAAACATACAAAATACAATTATTGCCAGGTATTCTGCTTACACAGAAAAATCTGATCAATGAACCATAATGCAATTGTATATAAATTGTAAATAAATCAACAAATTTTGTGTTGTGGTCATTACCAAGCATCAAGCCTGTAGTGCCGTCATGAAATTTCTTTGAAATAAACTCATCCACTTTGATTTTCCACAAAGAGATATCTAACTGTTTGAGAGCCCTGAGCTGGAGTACACACCTGTCAATTTTTTTTCCTTCTCTTTCAGTGTTTGATCAAATAAATGCACCTGTACCCTGCAGAAAAAAGTGCAAGGCAAACTTCAGAAACAAACCGACTTGGTGGAACCTTTTCAACAAACTTTACAATAAAAAAAAAATAATTTTGATCAAAAATAAGAACATTTTAAGGGGGTGAGTCCAGTTTCGTGAAAGAACCCAGTTGCAGTGTGTGTGTCTAAATGCTGTGAATCTGTGGAAGGAGAGAGTAGTTGGGGTGTGATAGAGTTTGACTTGAGTATTGGCTCACCTTGCATAAACTTCCACAAGAAATATCCTATACTCCATATTACAGGCATAAATTAAGGTTGATAATACAGTGAATATATACCACACCTGAGACTATAGTGCCTTGTAGTTTACCCTACTTCAAGGCGCAGCAGTCTTAGTATATAAATATATGCTTTACTATCATAATGTTGACATTCAAAATAAAATCCTACCTAAAATATCGAAGCAGATGGTTGAAATGGAATGTCGAGAAGGTCAGAATTTTGCAAATACATTTCCTTAAGCAAATCTGACCTATTTCGACATCCATAGACTGCAGTCAAACACTGCATTCCATGTGATGAAACTATTTAGCAGGGGGCAAGCCCCCCTACACCTCCGTGTGGGGGACTTCACCCCACACCCCCCTGCAGATTAAATATTCCAACCCCAAGATCGCACTACAGTGGGGAAAAGGGCACATTTCCTGATCCACACTGTACCACGATCTCTTGTCATAAGGCCAACTACATATGTGTGAATGCACAATGCATTCACTAAACCAACACTCACACAAATGAAGGTTTAACAACACGGGTTCAGACAATCAAATTTCGACATCCCGTGGTTGTTGAACCTTCACTTGGAATTTCGATGGTAAACCATAACTATATATACACATGTACACAGGGTAAGAAGAGCAAGGTTCACAAACTGGGGTTGCATAAATGGGTACTATAGTGAGTGTTGACACTTAATGTGCTTCTTTTATAATTACAGTTTATATTCTAAGGCTGAAGGCCTTGTAATTATGGTTCTTCCAATTTAATAAGGACCCTTTTTTATTTGCTCTATATCTCTGTCAGAGTAACTTAGTTGACATCATATACATTTGCATAAATAAGCAAATAAACAAATAAATGAATCAATAAATCATCATTCAAAAATGTTGAAGATATTGGTGTTGCTCTGAATTAGGCCTATAGCTAAATATAGTGCCTATTATCAATGCTGCAGATTCAAAAATAGAATGTAAAACAAGTTAACATAGTAAAAGTCAAGGACTGTGTTCTGACAGATGCAACTTTTCCATTATCAGCTGAACTCAGTTCTCTACTGTTCACCATATGAGATCTGACATACAATGTGGACTTCACCTAGCTGGAGTGGAGAGCAAGGTGAACTGAAGAATTTGCTATAGTCAATGCTTCCAAGATACAAAATGTCACACTCCATTTCCTTTCTTGCTCACAGGCTGCAGCAAACTGAATCATATGCACCACACCCCAAATTCACATCTATGTGATATATAGAATGCTTAAGGAATTTAACAACTGTTTATGTCAGCACCAACTACAGAACAGTAATGATTTTATATATATATATATATATATATATATATATATATATATATATATATATATTATTTTTTAAGCTGTAAATGTGTTATCTAGATGGCTGGAAACTACAGAAGACAGACTATGAGTAAACAATGGTCTTTTGTGCCATCTACGCGTGAAAAATTAACCACAGTTATTTTTTTATATAAAGTTGTTTGTCCTTGCTTAAATTTATGTTATTTATACTACTTATTAGTGAATGATAACACCACAGTACCATTACAAATGTTTTTAAGAAGCAGTGTTAGAAAAACTTGGAATTACTACAGAGTTAACAGCTTTTGAGAAAATGTATGAAGCTGAGGTTAGAGAAGCACTGCAGAAAAGGCCATAATGACATTTTCAATTTATCTACTGCACAAAAGGAAATGTTTAAATAATTTACAGGCAAACAATACAGTTTCATGCCAGGAAAGAGCACTACAGATGCAATATTTGCTCTGAGAGTGTTGTTGGAGAAATACAGAGAAGGTCAGAAGGAGTTGCATTGTGTCTTTGTGGACTTAGAGAAAGCATATGACAGGGTGCCTAGAGAGGAGTTGTGGTATTGTATGAGGAAGTCGGGAGTGACAGAGAAGTATGTAAGAGTGGTACAGGATATGTACGAAGGTAGTGTGACATTGGTGAGGACTGTGTTGGGAGTGGCAGATGCATTTAAGGTGGAGGTGGGATTACATCAAGGA
>NC_056738.1:240264360-240296860 GCF_019279795.1 Protopterus annectens
CGTGGCTAGAATCTGAACCAGAATATCGCATATATGTGTTACCATAGACACAGAGCTTTGCTAAGATGTGTTGCAGCTTTTTGAAGTCATAAAACAATAAGCACTTCCATTCGTCCTACAGCACCTAACAAACCATTCTCTGACACAGGCATTTTGTCTCTGGCTGCAGTCAGAACTGTAAGATATAATTGTTATGGTCTAAATTAAGTAATTTAATTTCTTGCTATTTTTCAGAGTTAGCTGGAATGAGATTAACCTCTTCTCTTCCAGCATCCTACTAACAACAGTACCATCTGACATCAATGTATATTTCTTTTCTGTCCAGCAGGGCACAATGTGGATACATTTTTAACATAAACAACTTTACAGATACATTTTCAACACAAGCATCTGTACAAATCAGTTTGATATACAAATGACATGTAATTCTTTACAAAATTTCAGCTAGCTGTGCTGGCATATGTTACACATCCACTCTCCTACTTCTCCTGGCATAGCTGGCAATACCTCACATCATCACAGCCCTTACCCTTGGTCTTTCTGCAGCTAGTGGGAAAACAGCAAAATACATAGAACATGAGATAAGAAAATGTTGTCAGTCAAATTCCATCATAAATCAAGCCCTCTGATGGTTTGCAGATAAAAAGTAGGAATTCTTACATCAAAGCATATATTTTGCTACTACAGATATTGACTCCCAATATTCTGTTATTTCTAATTGGTAACAATTCTAATGGGTAATTCTTGGATAAAAAAAAAGAAATTCAGACTATTAACAGAGATGCTAAATGGAGTACTATCTTATCATTTTGTAGAATTTCATTGTAAATATTTTAGACAGATAACAGGTGGTACTTTGAAGGCAGACATTATTCCCAGCAATACAAATTTTATTTTGGCTTATTGGAAACCTTCACTTGTGTATACTTTGCAATTCTGGAGTTTTATAAAAATTTATAAATGTTATATAGATCTCAAACTGGGATGGATCAAATATCTGGAGGTCATATGTCCTTCTAGATAATGTCCCTGATAATTCTTTCCATGGCTTTGCAAATAAAGTTAGTCAGACTGATGGATCTATAGGTTCCAAGATTTGTTGATGGCCCTCTCTTATGAAGGCAGAGGACTGTCACAGTCCTCCATTCATGTAGATCAAAGCCTCTTTTAAGATTATAGTTAAATAATGATTCCAGGGGTAATGATGTCATATTTTAGACCATTCAGGAGGCATTCTGGGATGCTATCATGGCTCATTGAGGCCATGTTCTTGGCTTTAGTTAGTGCAGTGAGTACACGCTCCATAGTTAGAGCTGGAGGGGGTCATATAAGAGGGTATTTATGGAGGATGGTTGTAGTTGAAGGGGCTAAAGTCATAAATGAATGTGTCTACTACCAAGTTTACTGTATCAGCAGGCTTGATGAATGCGGCACCATTATCCACCAGTTCAGCACATTGCTGTGTGCTGTCCTTGCGTTTTTTAAATATCTGTAGAAAACCTTAATTAGCCTTCCTAGTTGCCTATTTACTTTGATGAGAGAGTTTTTATGTTTATGGAAATTACCCTTCATGATTTTTGCCATATTTTTTTTCTTTTTGTTGCATAGCCTGTTTAATCTGGAATGCCACCAGGGTGGTTACTGTCTAGGGCTACTCTTGATATGTATAACAGCCTCTATGCAGCCATTTACATGGTTGTTCAGAGTTTCTGAGAGCAATTCAGCATAGTCAAGTGTGTTCTTGGAACTCTAGGGACCAGTGAATTTTGACAAGCCATTACTTAATAACAGGTAATTTTGCCTAGAAATAGTTCCTAACTGGTACTTTTTAATGGGATTATGGAGTTGATTTTGATTTTGAAGGAGACAGCTTTATGGTCAGACCTTACCAGGGAGGATGAGACACTGGGAGTATGTGCAACATTCACCCATATTTGTGAGCATGAGGTCTAGTATGTTGCAGCCTCTAGTGGGTGTAGTCACTATTTGGCCAAGGGTGTTTGTGTTTACAAAGTCCAGGAATCTCTGTGCCTGTAGATTTGAGGCCATGTAGTATTCCCAATCCTACATGGAAATTATAAGTCTCCCAAGAGTAGGGTATTAGGTTGGATGGTAAGCATCTCCAGTAGGTTCAAATATGCATTGTGAGCTTCTTGGGACATGGCGGGTGATCTCTGTTGGCTAGGATATGGCACAGCATTTTATCTATGGTGATCTGCATGTGGAGGAACTCTAGCACATCATACTGTTTGACCATCTTAGAGGTATGCTTATTATTGATGTATATTGAGACACCTCCATCTTTAGCCCTTGTCTGCGAAGCTAATGGTCTAAAAGTGTAGAAGACACTGAAACTTGCACTGCCTGGGTACTCTCTCCTGCTTTAAACCATCTCTTGTTAACTGCACAGATTTATATATTCTTGAGTGTGAGGAGGACTTGGAGGGAGTGTAATTTTTTTATTTATTTTCCTGGCATTGAGCAGTACACCTTGAGGTTCTGCTGAGTTGATTTTGCTATGTCAGTAGGCTTGTCAATTTGTCATTGCCTAAAAAGGTACTATGTGGGTGGACAAAGCCTTAGCCATTATTCAATAGCTTAGAGGGGAAAGGTACAGACCATCCTTGACAAAGCAACATGGTTTGTTGACAATGTCCTCCAAGCTGACATATTGGATCCCCTTAAAAGGACACCAGAAAGACAACCAGTTGTTGAAATCAGTCATTTTTTGCTCATACTGTGGCATCATCCTATGCTGTTCAGTGCTAGGCTCACACCAGTCTGAGGCACATAGTTTGAAAGATCCATGATGTCTCTTTTCATATAGTCCAGGGAGGTAAATCTCAGGCCATTTATACCTACATGTATGATGGAATCATACTGGTACCTGTGGCATAATGGCTTGAGTGTGCACATGATTTGGTGGATCCTGGCTCCAGATAAGCAACTAACAGTAATCTCTCCTTGTCCAGCCTGGTTAGAGGAGCATCAGTATATCTTACAATGGAGTTCCCTATGATGGGACTTCTGGGAAGTGTGTTTGCTTGCCTTAGGGGCTTAGTGTTTAGGGCTCCACGGAGAGTGACAGTATGTGTGGTGTTAGTTGGTGTTGTTTTCTGTATGACTTTTGGCTTACTGAGTCATAGCTTTGATAGAAGGTGGACTAGGTGATCTTTCTTGTTTAGGAAAATTGCTTTTAAGTGCCTCAGCATATGTTAGTCGATGTGGGTTTTGTGTGCTATGTGGGGTGGATGTTAATGTGGTTTTGACAACTTGATGTGTGCTTGTATGTGAGAGTTTAGCCTCCGGTGACCTTGAGTAATTATACATCTCACATACTGTGCCTGATTCTTTAAGGATTAAGAAGTTGTCAGTGAACATGGGACCATTGCTACATTTTCTCATGATCCCCAAATCCACCAAGCTGCATACAGAAAAGTTAGGAAATTGCATATCCATAATGTTCGGTCCTTTGTGTCATGGTATATTGGAGTTAGAAGACTATTAAGGGAGCTTTGTCTGTGCAGACTAATAAGAATGCTTTATTGGGCCAGATTAAACTAAACAGTACTAAGTTCTACTAACTTTAATGTTTATACAATACTAAATTCTGCTAATTCTGTAGGTATTGACACTTGAGGGCCAACTACCTACTCTAAGCTTGTTGGTGCACAAGGTATTTGCACTATATTGCTGCTTTACAGGGCACAATTTAAAGATTGTTCTACAGGGAACATTTGCTTTGTAGGTCTTTGCTACTGTACAGGGACCTGCTATCCCATGCAAATATGCAAAATTTATAGCAACACAGAAAAAACAAAAAACTAAATACTGAGCCATCTGGCCAATCCAATGACTACACTATGAGTCATTTTGTGTATTTCCTAAATCATATAGACAAGGCAAACATCTCCTGACAAAAGATGAATAAACCCAGTCCTCTTTATTTAAAAACACATTTGAAGAGACCCACAAGAGCAATGCTGACACAAACCACTTAAACAACTAGTTGGAAATCCCTTGCTGAAGGTAATTTCAAGACAGTAACAATGAGAGGATGACATTTTTTTTTTTTTACAAAATAATTCAGTCAAATGCATTCAAAAAAGCAGGAAACAAAAGTGATCACTGAAAATAACTTGTGTGATTTAGCAATCCATGGTACTTAACTTTCCCTGGATGGCACTGGACACAAGTAAAACACTTCTGGAATACAGGGTAGAACTACAAGGTTTTCTGAGCTCCAGACAAAATAAGCAGGAGACAGTATATAGGAAAGGAGGTTCACAGGAGAACAATACTGGTTTGCTGGATGGAGACTCAGTATTATGGGTCTATGGAAAACAATGAGTGGGAGAGTACATAAATAGCTTATATAACAGTCAATAGAATGTAAGTGGGGAGGGAGGGACTTTGAAAATCAGAAAGTCATAAGGAGTTGAGGGCAGAGACAGCCTTATAATACAACAACATCAGGATGGGAGGGTTGGAAATCTTACAAGAAGGCTGACTACAGAGGCTTGTGATCAAATGAAACAATACTGGATTTCTGTTAGAAACATTAGCTTAATGTTTTAGCTTGGAATTGGGCAGACACAGAATGCAAACAGGTAAATGATAAGAAGAATATAAAGCACCGAAGCACAAACTGGAGCAGAGACAATTCTCTCACCATTAAACTTTTACTACAGTTTAAGTCACCAGACTATGCAGAAATTTAACAGTAACTGTTTGTGGAAAAATGCGGACATAAATGATTAAGGCACACATCTGGTTGTAGCATACAGTTCTGCTACAACTGTGAATTAAACTACAAGACTTTGACCCAGCAGGGTTTAAAATACAAATATATAGCTTTTACAAGGAATTCTACTTGTGGAAATATAACTGCAGAATAACTAAGATCCCAGAAGAAACTAAAGTATGTGATCAGATGGAACAGAGAAAAGTACAAAATAATATCACCACACAGGTCACAAGTGCACTTAAATATTTAAGCAGAATTGAAATAATTAAAATAATTTAATTCTCTTTCCTGTTTTGAAAAGCTAGTTAATCACAGTTCCACACCTCTTCGAGTCTTAAATAAAAGACACTGGGTGGGGGTAGCTCTGTGTTGGAAACAGGAGTTAACTAGATAGTTATCCAATCAAATAAAATTTGTCATGCAGTCAAATCCAACTATTTTGACCTCAAAGTCTTTAGCATGCCAGGCCTGTCTGTCAAGAATGGTTTCTTTAAATTCTTTCAAATTCATATTCATTATTTCAGTAATGTTTTCCATCCACATTGAACTCTAATACTCCACTTTTCTTTTGCTTTTGATCTTTCCTAGCATAATTGTATTTTCTGATGACTATTGACTTTGCATTATTGTCCAAAGTATTTGAGTTTTAGTTTTACTATTAGGCCTTCCCGTGAACAGTCTGGATTTATTTACTTAAGTAGTGACTGGTTCACTTTCCTTGCCCCCCATGCAATTCAGAAATGATTTCTCCAATGTCAGAATTCAAAAGCATCAATTTTCTGATGCACAACCTTACTTATAATCCAAATCTCATAGCCATATGTTAATACTGAGAAAACCATAGCTTTGTTTATAGAAACATTCACTCACAAGGTGGTCTTTGCACTTTAAAATTTTGCCCATGTTTGCCATAACTCTCACTTGAAAAAAGAATAATATTTTAATTTCTTGTCTTAATCACCATCTTTAGAGATATTTGGGTCCAGGAAAATAAAATCAGTCACTGTCACCACAGCTTCCATATTTATTTAAAAAAATGATAATGCTAGATAACATACCTTTATTAATTAATTTATTGACTGATGTTGGGCAACAAATCAATTTTTGCATTTTTTGCTTTCTCCTTCATCAACATATTGTCCGACTCTTCCTTACTTTCAGTCATTAAAGTAGTGTCATCTGCAAATCTGATAGGTTCATAGGTTCATAGGTAGGTACTAGGCTATCTGCCCTAAGGCATTTATAAGCCTAGCTGGGATGTGTTGGCTTTCACATTCCCCTTATATTAGTTCCCTGTGCCTCTGTCCAGCAGAGTCATTGAAGTGATCCCTGGGGTAAACTTTCTGTTTCCCATCCACTCGTCAAGGTTTCTCTTGAAGAGGGTTAGCGAGGAGCTCTGCCTAATATAGATTGGAATCTTGTTCCATAGCATGGGAAGTCTCTGGGACAGGAATCTATCCCTCCAGCACGTCCTATTTATTGTTGTGGTGAGGTTTAGATCCCTGGACCGTGTGGCTCGAGGGGATATGGTTTTCTGTAGGTGAGCATGTCCACATTCCGGGTTAGACATGGCATTGTATATCAGGCAGAGATCACCTCTGAGTAGGTGGTATGCAACCGAGTACAGCTGGAGTTTCTTTAGTCGAGCTGCATAGGGCATCTGTTTGAGGCCAGTGATCCTCTTGGTGAGGTACTTCTGTGACCTTTACAGTTGTTGCAGGTGTCTTGTAAGGTACATCCCAAATGGGGCATTTGTACTCTAATGGGTCTGATGAGTGATGCATAGAGGGGCCCAATGACTTCTTTCGATCTGGATGCAAACCCTTTTGTGATTAGGTGGGCCACATAGAAGGATTTTCTAACCACTTTGGCAATGTGGTTATCAAAGGAGAGGTTACTGTCTACTTGGGTCCCCAGATCCCTTATTACTTCTTCTGTATTTAGGGAGCTACCACCTATGTGATAGTTTGTGGGTACTTTGTTTTTTCCAAAGGGATGACTATGCACATTTTGGCATTTGGCTTGAGGCCATGGTTTTGACACCAGGTATATGTCTCAGTGAGACCCTTTTGGAGGATGTCTGTGTCATCCAGAGAGTCAATTATAGCCCCTAGTTTGCAGTTGTCTGTGAACTTGGTCAGCCATAATCCTCCTGTGCTTGCCTGTACCTCTGAGAAATATATGCCGAACAGGAGGGGTCCTAGGACTGAGCCCTGGGAAATGCCACTTGTAACCGGTTTTGATTCAGACCTAGCTCCCACAACTCTTACCATGTGGGTTCTGTCCGTGAGCCAGTTGGCAACCCATCTTGTGATGTAGGGGTTTATGTTCAGGCTGGTGCCCTTGTCTATAATACCTGAGTGGGGAATGGTGTCAAAGGCCTTTGAAAGGTATAGGTAGGCTGTGTGGACTACCTTTCCCCTCGTCTATAGCCTTGGTAACTGTCTCAAAGAAGACCACCAGGTTTAGGAGGCATGATCTGCCCTTAACAAAGCCGAACTGGGTAGGGTCCAGTATTTGGAGGATTCCAATGTCTCTGTTAATGAGATCCATGATGATGCACTCCATAGCTTTGCAGACGAAGCTAGTCAGGCTTATAGGGCAATAGTTCCTGGGGTCCGTTGTGGCTCCACCTTTGTAGAGTGGAATAACCGCTGCTGTGCACCACTCTGTGGGCACATAGCCTGTGGAGAGGCTGAGTTTAAACAGTGTGTTTAGGTGACGGGTTAGTTCATCTTTGGGCTCATGTAGGATGCAGACTGGGACACCGTCCAGTCCCATTGATGCTGTGTTTTTGACTTTGGAGAGGGCTATTTTAACCTGAATGTCTGTGATTTCAGGGGCACTACATTCTTTTGGTATAGTTATGGGCCCTTCTGTGGGTGAGAGGGGGGTGAAGTTTGCACTGAACCTGTCTGCCAGGATGTTGGCTATATCGGTCGGTTCAGTGTATTTTGTGCCATTCTGCACTAACTCTAAGCAGATCTGAGAATTGCCACTTAGATTCTTGACATAGCTAAAGAATGCCTTGTGGTTATCTTTGGAGTCCATGGCAATTTTTCTTTCAAAGCTAGCCTTGGATGATTTTATGAGGAAATGTAGTTTCTTGCTGATACTGATCAGGGATGTCTTCCCTTCTTGGGATTTTACTCTTTTCTGTACTAGTTTCCTCCTTCAATTGTATAGCTTGTTTATGGCAGGGGTCCACCAGACTGGCTTCCTTTTCTTGGAGGAGTGAGTGTTACTTTTGTTTGGGATAGCACGATCCATGCATTTTTGTAGGTGCCCGTAGAATGCATTAGTTAAGGATTTTGCAGCTTGGACAGCATTATCCTTTAGCATGGGGGCTTTGAAACTTTCCACCTCGGTCTTAAGCAATGTGAAGTTTGCTTTTGAAAAGTTTTTCACAGTGGTTTCTTTGACCAGTGATGGTGGAAGAATGTGGATATCCAGAGTGATTCGTTTATGGTCAGATCTAACCAGTGAGGGGTTGATCTCCGGTGTAGAACACCAGTCGCCCATGTTGGTGATGACCAGGTCCAATATGTTGTCACCTCTGCTGGGGGTGTTGACCAGTTGATCCAAGGTGTTTGAGTTTATAAATTCTAGGAAATGTTGGGCAAGGAAGTTTGTACTTGAGTAGTTCTCCCAGTTAATGTTTGGGTAATTGAAATCACCCAATATCAAGGTGTTTAGTAGGACCTTTATGTTTCCCAGTGTTTCCAGAAATGCGGAGTGGGGGTCCTGGGGCATGGTGGGTGATCTGTAGCAAGCTATAATTTGAATATCAGTTTTGCCCATTGTTAGTTGCATGTGGATAATCTATGAAGCATCGTGCTGTGCCACTAACCTGGAGGTGTGGGTATCCTTGATGAATATGGATTCTCCCCCGCCTCTTGTATTTCGGTCTGGGTTTTGTGGCCGAAATGTATGGTATGAGTTGTAGCCTGGAAGTGCTGGGGCTCTCTCTGGAGCCTTAAACCAGGTTTCTGTTACTGCACATATATTAATTTTCTCCATATTGAGGAGTGCCTCGAGTGCATGCGTTTTGAGGTTTAGACTTCTGGCATTGAGTAGCGTTACCCTCAGTTTTTTGTTACTTGTGCTATTTATGGTGGTGAGTTTGTCTTTTGAGCCTTGCCTAAAAAGGCACTATGGGGGTGGCAAGAGCTTTGGCCAGTATTCGAAAGCCTAAGAGTGACAGGTGTAAGCCATCTCTAATGAAGCAGCGTGGCTTGTTGAGCATGTCATCTCAGGCTGACAGACACTGGATCCCTTTTGAATGACACTAGAAGCTTAGCCAATTTTTGAAATTGATAATTTTTTCTCTATACCGTGGTATCATTCTTGGTGAGGGCAGGATGCTATTCAGTGTCAGAGTCATACCGCCCTGGGCTACATAATCAGAGAGCTCCTCCATGTCTCTTTTCATGTAGTCCAGAGAGGTATGGCTCAGGTCATTCACATCAACATGGACAATATCAGAGTCATATTTGTACTTGTTCTGGAGTGACCTGAGTGCTTGTGTTATGTGGCAGATCCTGGCACCCGACAGGCAGCTAACAGTAACCTTCTCCTTGTTTAGCCTAGTGAGTGGTATGTCAGTGTGCCTGACTATAGAGTCACCTATTACTAGTGTGTTGGGTATGTTATTTTGCCTTAATGGCTGCGATTGTGCGACACACTGGTTTTGTGAAGTATGTGTTTCATGGTTTGTGTTGGGGGGTGGAAGTTGCTTGGATGTCTGCTTTGGAGGTCTCTGTTGCTTCTGCAGATTTTTATTTAGAGCCTCCAAGTATGTTTTAGTGCATTTATGTGTGTTTTTTGCCATTGCTGGTTTCATAGGTCTATGTGAGACTGGTGGTGTGATGCAAGTAATTCCCTTCTCCTCTTGACTCCCTGGTCCAGTCTTGGGTTGAGAGAACTTAGCCTCCAGTTTGGCTGTATAATTGATTCTCTCACATGCATTAGTGTTTGATGGAAGGAGGAGAAGGTTGTCTGTGTACACGAGGCCATTGTAACATTGCCTCAAAATGCCCAGATTCACCAGTTGGACCGGAGAGAACACCGGAAACTGCCCTTTGGACATGCCTGGTTAGGTACAGTGAACTGTTTTACTGATTGGCTGGTTGGCTGGTAAGGTCGAATAGAGAGCCTTGTCCTTCTCTACAGTATAGGGGGGGGTCTAGTGCTAAGGTTTATTAGTGCTTGCTATGAGTTTTGAGCAAGTGCCAGTATGAGAAGTGAATGGTTTGAGTGCTTAAGTCGAAAGTTTGTCTAGTTCTAGTGATGTTGTTAATATTTCTCCTAGTTATTTTGATTCCAGAATGGAATTCCTCTAACTAAGAATTTTGCATGGATATTTAGATAATAAATTAAATATGTAGAGTAACAATATACAGCCTTGTTCTTAGGTTCATAGACCACAAGGGTCTTTTTAAGCCTAGCCATGCATCCCAAATCTCTGACAAGCTCTGGTACCCTTAATAAGTGTAAGTAGGGGTTTGGCTGATTAAAGATTTACAAGATGGGGCCTGGGAAATGAACCATTTACAGGTTGCCTCTGTCCATTAGAGACAATGGTGCAAAACTAGGGATGAATTTCCTGTTGCCAATCCAATTGTCCAAGTTGCACTTGAATCGGGTTAGGGATCCAGAAACATGGTAGTCTCTGGGATATATACCTGTCTCTCCAGAAGTCCTATTTATGTCAGAGGAAAGGTTTTAGTCTTTAGAGTGGGTAACTCTGGTGCCGTTTGTTTTGTGTATATGCAGGAGGTCCATTAGAGTGGGTTGTAAAAATACCCTGTATGTCAGGGATAGATATCCCCACAACAGGCTGTATTACTCCTCACTTACTCCTTTCCCAGTCTTGGACCAGTCAAATTTCACATAGCCAGATATAGCATTTGCTTCATGATCTGTATACAAATTCCCTCAGAGGCAAATAAGGTGACCCAGTATTCCCATTTTGGCTACATATTGAAATGTTGGAATTCATAATGCTGAGTCCTAAAACAAAGCTTGAAAATGTTTTTTACATGGGGGCAAGACAGAGAAGTCTGATAGGAGTCTCAGTGTATGTAATGTTTACATTTTTGTAAGCATTTACTTTTTTTGTAATAAACTTTGTTTTATGTCATCCATGGTCATCTGTACAGCTTTGTACTTTTAAATGCAAAACCTTCGGCCAGATTCTGTAAAGTTCATGGAAGCTATTTGTGGATAGCACAGCATGCCAAAGGAAGACTTCAGTGCAAAAGCTATAGATGTGAATTCAGGAAACATGCCAAAACACTATAAACTATTACTACTACTACTACTTAACTATTCAGCATAGGATAATTATAGATTCTGCATGCAACCATCTGATTCAAAAACACATCCTGTACATTCAAAACAACTCAAATGCTAGAAATTACAACAGTGACTCTGTTTCTGAAATTCTCAGTATATGCAATACAGCCCACACAGAATGGAAGGTACTACTAAGGATTTTGCCATATTCTGTAACAATACTGAAAAAAAGAAAAGAAAAATGCTGCCTGCAGTTAATGCACTGCAACATGCTGCAATAATACAAGTCATAAATGATGATGTGGTTGTGTGCCCTAGAAGGCAGCCAGCTAGAGTCAGAGCAAGGATGCAACTAAACCAGTTGTCAGACCAGTAAATAATCAACAGGTACCGGCTAGTCAGACAACTGGTACAGGCTGACTGCAACATGTATGCCCCACATGTCTGTGCATGCCATGTGAGGAAACCCCATCCCCCTGGAAATCAAAATGTGTCTCAGCTTGGGTGTACTTACATCTGGGACATTTCAGAAACACATGGGGAATGCTGTGGTAGTGTCACACACAGCTACCAGTTGCATCCCAGCAAAATTCCTGGCAGCAATGTGTTGCAATGTAGATGACTACAACCACTTTCCATCTAAACCCATGGAGTGGAGAACTGTAATGTACCAGTTTTACAGCATTGCAGACCTCCCCCATGCACTTGGTGCATTAGAGTGCACACATGTACCTGTGAGAACATCAGTACATCCTGAAGCAGTCTGATACAAAAACAGAAATGGCTGGGGATACCTGAAAGTCAGGTTTTGTATGTAGCAAATGTCAGCATAACACACACCATGGCAACAAACCATGGAAGTGTCCATGATGCAGCCATATGGAGGAAAAGTTGACTGAATGCTGAATTCCAGCAAGGTGAAATACCTAATGGACTACTACTGGGTAAGTACAGGAACACAGTTAGGATATAAGCTAAGGATACCCCTCCCAACAATATCTATGCTGACCAAATGTGTATTTACTCCCAACAACAGGTGACTGTGATTATCCACTTGAGTCCTGGCTATTAAACCAGTACCTTGAACCATCCAGTTCTGTAGAGATGGCCTACAGAAGAGCACATGCAACAATGAGAAACACCATAGAATATATGTTCAGTGTACTAAAAGCTAAATTCAGATGTCTGGACACATCCTGGGGTGCACTTCAGTACACACCTGTGAAGCAGCACAGATGATAGCAGTATATGCCATGCTGCACAAAATACTAAGTAGAGCTCATGGCAGTCGTCCAGCTGTAAGTATGGGTGAACTACCCCAAGAAACCCATATGTCTGAAGATGACATCACACAGGTATCAAATGAGGATGAGGAAGACTTAGGGAGCAGTAGACATAGACATAAGAAATGTAGGGTGTGACCACAAGTGCAGGCCCAGACAGGACAGTGAGTTTGAACCACAGATCTGAGTCATGACAAGCCACACATACATGAGTATACAGATTAAACACTGATGTTTAGGTGTTTCCCTTGCACATAATCACAGATTGCATCTAATGGCAATTACCACTAGATGTACACACTGAGCATCAAACATAACACCATAATCATAACATTATGAACATATGCAAATCTGTCACAACAGGGATCATCAGCTCAGGGCACAACTGACACAGGTGGCACAGGCAGGTTCACAGGTGTCAGGTGTCAGATCCATGATGTTGCTGGGAAAGTTAATTTGCCTGTAGGAGTAGGCAGACACTCTCTGACACCTACCCATGCACATCAGTTGCACCCCCACATCTACTGGGATAGCCAGTATCAATGTGCTACTGCCAGCATCAGCAGCAGTCTCAACTGCATCCACATGACTACCACCATCTTGGCTGGACTGTATCACCATGTCACTGTCCATTGGGCCAGGGGCTATGCTACAATACTGAAACACATCAGATGCCCCATGGTGATCACTGGACAGGCTAATGGAGGATACAGATAGCTGGTGTGCTAAGAGGAGAGACAGATGATACAGATCAGGACAACATGCTTATATCACATGATAGATATCATTAAAGACATATGATATGTATATCTCACTGCAGTGTTACTGATAATACTGACTTACCATTAGGTCTTGTCTGCATATGGGTCACAGAATCTACGTAGCAGTGACATGACAAATAGGTTACATAGCCAATAAACATGACATATGTGATGAATGCTAACATATCACATACCTGACAAGTCACCATGGGAAGATGGTATGGAAGAAGAGGGATTAACTTCAACTACTTTAGGGAAAAAAATCAACATTATTAATCACATCATTGCCATCATGAACCATTTGAACAGCATTAAAACATACAGCAGGTCTTACATAGACATAACACTTGTTTGTGCACTTGATGATGATGCAGTCTGGCCTAGGACTGGGTAGAAGGACATAGTACTAATGGAGGACAACAACAGGAGTAACGGCAATGGCATGTAAGAAGGATAAGTAATAGCATACCACTGACATACTCATGCTGTTGTGAGTTTGTGTGTTGTACTGCTGATCCTGCAGTAGGAGCACAAAGAGGAAGACTCCACATACATGTATGCAGACAACAGAGTACTGACAACATGACATGTACAACACAATAACAGTAGCTTCAGATACTCATGTGACAAACATTCCAACTGTTGGCCAGATGTCTCTGTGTCGAAAAACAGTGACATCATTGTCGTGTATCACAGATGTTGCTACACATTGCTGCAAATTATGAACCTGTTTCAGTAATATACCTGGTCTGTCTGTACTTGCACCTGCATAGCTTGGCCCCTACTGGAGGTACCGGTAGTTTACAATGTTATTGAAATATCAATATGACAGTAAACAGCAGTGCCATGATATGAGGCTGAGACAATAACAGGCAGTTGTCACAGTAACACAGTATAGAGACACTCACCTGCTGTTCCCTGTTGTTGTCCTGTCCAGAAGTAGAAGGATCTGTGAATATTAATGTGACAGCAATATACATGTTGGTTTCACTGTTCTGTCTGTAGTTCAGTTGTATGAGTACATGTCCTTACACTTATATTCATCACCATCACCCTGTGTAGATTTGTGTACAGGATTTAGTTCAGCTACTGTAAATCTAAAATGACAATGCATGGATATACATTCAACAGTAATATGCAATGATTAACTATATAGTCATTCATGTCATGTGAAGTAAAATATACGTGCTTGGCCTGGAAGTCCTGCTTCTATCGCTCCTCTGGCTATATGTTGCTCCCCACTCACTGTATGTAGGGAGGTGAGAAATATTCTGATCTCATCAGGAAGGGGTCAGTGATGGTCCACCACTGGTGTCATCCCTCGATTTATCATACCATAGCAACATTTTGGTTGCATGGAGGATTATGTCAGAGCAGCACCATTAACAGGCCTCACGGGATCTATTGTGACCTCCAATTAATAAATCATATCAGTAATGTTGGCCCACACTTCATTCCTTCAAACTGTTTTCCTTGTATGCCCAAGGAGTCTCTGTCCATGTTGTTGCAGAGCATCTAGCATGGTGCAATTTTCCCATGGGGAGAAATTCTCACCCCAGGTCTGTTTGTCATCTAAAAGACAGGGATATGCACATGATAATATTCCTGTGGGGACCCAGTTATGTAGATGATTACTTGGATAGTGAATGTCACCATAAATAATATGCAATCCTGTGCAATGCAAAAGTCTGTGAAACACTGACTGTGACAAATACTAATGTGACATACAAAAAAATAAAAACAATGCCTGCATACATAACAGTTGCAAAATCAACATAACTTAAGATATCTATAGAGGCTGTCTGTGAGATATGAAATGCTTACACTACATATCTCTTGAGTGGATGTGCAAAGACAACAACTTCATGCCACAGAACTCTGAATGCATGATCTAATAACATGACATAAATTCCACTTTTAAATATTGATTCTGATACATTTACAGATCAGACCATTCCATTTATACATTTTCCATTAAAGTACTGCGATGGATACATCCAGGAACTGCAACATGTTCAGGTGCCCAGTTGGACCAAGGAGTAGACTATACAGATGCTGACCATCTATGCTGGAGTGGTGCACCGGATGAGAGACAGTCCAAGGAACTTTGCTATGATCAACATCTGGAATTGGATCGCAAGGGTGTACCAATAATGTGTAGGGATCGACCAGACTGGAGTGCAGGTTCGCCACCACCACAATGACCTGCATCGGAGTAATGCAGACGAACTTCAATGGAGGGTCATCAAAGTCAAAGACAGCTAGTGGATCCCTATAATACATGTTAAAAATCCTACATATATCTGAGCATTCCTATGTGATTTAGAGATATAACTGTGTCCCAAATATATCAGTTACATGGCTTTTATAACCATTATATTGCTGTCCTGGCAATTATCTCACATGGATAATTGGGAAACTCTGCTCTCTGTATACGTATGGGTTCTCTTCTCATGCTTTAATTTACTAATGTTTATAATATACATGGTTCTGAACTTTGTAGATGTACATCTGTTTTCCAACATATAATAACATCATTCCACACATCCACTAAAGTCTTGTATCACTGATGCCTATAGCACCTAAGTCGATGATGACTACGCATTTCATAGTTATCCATTGTAGTGCAACAGTATCACCTACTCTTGCCGTATATGTCTGAATAGTAGTTCCTAAATAACTTCTCTACTTCATTCGTCCTAATAAAGTGAACATTCTTAATGCAGGCCCATTCTTTTAAGCCAAGAGAAATGCCGATTCAACTGATTGCACATATATTTTTATTATGTGTTGATAGCTGGTATTTCTTTAGATTATAATGGCCAATAAGTATTGGAAGTTTCCGTATTCACCTATTATCTGCAGGAATATGGATAAACCCAAGCAGTAGCTGTTTGTTAAGCTGAGACATATTCTGACTGTTAGTTTGTCATGTAAGGAAACTAGCCATCATACCTGTACTTTGGTGTGCTCTGGGTTCAAATCCACATAGGAGAAACATATTAAATCGTATCTTGATTTATTTTGCACATAGTTGAATATTCTTCTATACATAGTGGCTTATTGATATTAATGTTGATTTTGTGCATGGTGATAACTCAATTATTTATTGAATTCCTAAGAAAATACTCACATTCTGTAATGGTCTGTCAACATTAGCTCTTTAAATGCAGAATTAATAAAGCTTGCTACAGACTATGTGTCTGCAAATTTTTGTGCGATGCGGGATTATTTTCAAAAGTGCTATCAAGTGTTGCTTTGTCATTCATTATTAAATTCACTTCAACAACCACGTCATCCTTATCTTTTAAGGGAGTTAGATGGTCAGGGTTACATCTGAAATGCAGAACAAGGAGGTAGAGTTATGTATGCATTGGGTTGGTGATGTGAACTTTGCCATGCAATATCTTTAAATATAGTCCTTCCATAGAGCTTACTGTATTCCTGATGTACAGCACTTTTTATGCTAACAGAAGCTATGTGATATATGACACTTACTTACTCTCTGAAGGCTGAAGGTTTTCCTATTTTGCTTTTAATGGTTGTGACCACAGTGCTAAAAATTCATTCTTGCTAAGTATTTACCTACATGTCCAGCATGTGTTCAAAATCCTACGCCATAATTCAAATTAGTAACCCATCCTCTATCCAGGTGATGTCATAACCCCAAATCTTTGCACTGCATTAACAAGAGACACTCCCAGTATTGATGGATTAGCTAGGCAGGTAGATGCCAGGCTTAGAGTATGGCTATATGTCAGAGTTGTGGGCTTGAATCTGATGTCTTGCAATCTGTATTCAAAAATGTAAAACCCTTGTACAACATTGTAAAATGTGTGTGGTGATTATCTAATGTTCTTCAGAAGAATTTTTTTTAGAATCTGATTTGAGCAATGTATATCCCCATTATTTGAGGACTACATAATTCATAGTTGTTATTTTCTTTTTTCAGGCAATGAAGACAGGACCTGTAATTGTGCCCTGTGCATCGAGAGGATACACAGGCTTGAAGAGCAGCGGAGGGAGAGAGATATGTTGCTTAATTTGCCTGTTTTGTTAAATGAAACACATCTGATCCTTGATATAGGCCTGTATGTTTTTACATTACCATGTATATTGCTTAGAATGCTTAAATACTCATCATGCATCAGTAAGGTATGTGCAATAGTCTCACTATACCTGTACTTAAAGTCTGACTGAAATCCAAATATATTGAAACATCATTTATCATCAAGCCATATTTTCTGTAGATAGTTTTTGAAATGTAGGCCAGAACCTAGATGACAGTTGGGTTTGTGTATCTGTCACACATATGTTGAGGTGTGATTTACATACAAGTTTTATCGCTTTGACAACTGTTTATCATCATGTGTTGGCACACTTATATGTGCAGATTTGCTTTCCAGTGACCAAGCTGTTGTGGATAGCCTGCCTGTTCATAGACTGAATTGGTGTCTGTTGTATCAGTTGGCATGGCCTTCAGTTCAACATTAGTATTACATCTGCCTACAGTACCTTGTGTGTTTTTTTACAAAATACTTGTATCCTGTGTTTGTGGATACTTGTACAGACAGGCATTTCTTTGCAATATTGTAATCAACATGATGTTTGCATTTTGCAGGCTACTGATTGCTATTAATTGTAGGAAGGTCATGCATCGTTTTGTACACATAATATGCTGTTAGTACTACCCAAATTTTATTCTCATGTGTCACAGGCTATGATGACTGAGCATTGTAAGTATTTGTTGCTGTTGTAGTCATTATATTGATGTGGGTTCTTACCATGCTGCCTGGCTCAGATGTTTGTCATTTGGCTTGCTTAGCTACCACAGTTGTGTCATCTCACTTTGTTTCCATTTTAATAATGTCACTTAGTGGCTATTCTTATGACTCATTGCATGCAGAGACTAAATTTCACATTCACACACAAACATGACTGCTCAGGGAACACATGCAAAGGAAAAAGAAAGGAAAAAAATATATAAGCTGTTAAATACTCAGATGAATAATTTACTGAGGCAGACAACATTAATAAACAGTGTGGATCTCAATAATAACATTATCTTGATGTTTACAAGCCTTTGCTTTGTCAAATTTCAAATTTCAGTTATATTAATGTGGTATAAGGCAATGTTGGGAATGATTCTATTCAAATGTCACAATATGTTACATTTGCTTGTTTTGCTTATGCTTGCCATGCTTCACACTGGCCAATATTAAAATGTTCAGGTGATGTCATGATTTCCACTACTATACATGCCATTGCACAGCTTTGATTGAACTGCTCACACTGGTGATGGATACATTCTCCCTAACACGTCCTGTTATGTGACATGCCCATAACTATAGATGAAGTGACACAGGAAGGTATTGTGTACTTCAGGAGCCATTCAGTTGCAGGAATTATGTTGATTATAATTGTTCTACTTGCTAATGTACATACCATTTCAAACTGAACTATGTATACTACTGCACCTTCAGTTTCATATTTGTATTTGCTGAACATACAAGTGGATTTGATGTTAATTAAAGTATGTTAGATTGTAGATGTGCATGCATGTCAGTTTCATTTTAAGGTCAACAATGATCTTCATGTGAATGTGCAGAGTGGTAAACATTTTCTTTTCATTTCCATCAGATTTTGCAATTTTCATTTCTGTCATGTTTTGCAATTCATTTTGACAGAGCATGTGACCTGTTGACAATGGTCAATTAGATGCAGATGATAAGCACATGCCAGGCTACTGCCTGAGTCCTCAGATGATGATGACAATGACGATGAGGAATCTGGACTTGCACCTGTCCAAGCCATCATGCCTGCTGCACCCCAGAGGAGGTGATGCCAGGAGCAGAACAGAGATGATTACAGGGAGGAGATCTGGGAAGTTGTGGCTGATGTGTTTCAACCACAGATGAGGGACATGATGAGGAATGTCTTCCAAGATATGGCACATGCTATAAGTGACTCAGTCAGGGAGACAGCCCAGGAGATTATTCATGAGGCTTATCCCCATCAGACTGGTCCCTCAGGTCAATAAGTATTGTCTGTATGTTTCACTTGTGTTATACTGCCAACATGCTGATTGCCATATAATTGATTGGACTGTATATGCATTCTTGGAATGCATACCATGTAGCTGCCATGCCTATGTGTTACATGGGCAAACATGACAAATGGATGCATGACAAATAATAAAACATTGCATTTTCTTCCCATATTCAACTGTCCATGCATTGTGGGAGTTAACTTGCAGCTAATGCTGCAACAATTAGCTAGTAAACGTGTTTTACTGAGGGAAACTGACAGACAACAGATGTCCATAGTCCAGTACTACCACTGTGGTATGGTTTGGATTTGTTTATTGCCATACCATATATGTGCAACAGAAGGAGATGTCATTTCCCATGTGTTTTAAAGATGAAAGTTGTCATGTTCTCCCACTAGCATGATGTGTTGTGTGCCATGTGTTGGCAATGCTGATGCCATGTGGGGTTATACACATGTATGTCATACCTATGGGAAGTCCTCCTTTTCTAACTACATTGAACACCAATGTAGCATTAATGTATACATTGTGGAAAGGATAATTTATTCTGTACCAGCACATTACGCGGTGTTTGCTGAATGTTACATGTGTATACCCATTCCTTTTTCACATAAGTTCATGTCTTTCACCAACAATTGTACACATTAACTGATAATTGCACATGTCTCTGCCATCTGCATACTGACACACAATTGTACCTTTGACATGTGAGTATTCACTGACTTATCATTGATGTGCTGTATTGATGGTCACAGGAGTGTCCTCTGCTTAGTAATGAGCAGGGTGTGTGACATACACCTGTAGTTGTTTATTAAATATTGAGATGACAAGAGATGTATATGCAATTGAAATTCTTAGCTTGCTTACATATGCATCTTGATGTTACATGATGGCGCATTACTGTGTATGTGTGATTTATACATGCCCATTTCTGTAGACATCAGCAATCAGTCTGCCCATGTGACATACATTTGCTTAAATGTATTTTGGGTTGGCTTTGACAGCACCATGTGTGCTGTCCACATGTATTTGCAATGTGTAAACTTACCTTGTCCTGCTTTTCCTTGCTGTAAGCCCAGGTTGTCCACCTCACTTCCACCTTCATACTTATGTATTATATTTTGTAGATATGTTTGCCTTTGTTGCAATTATTGACCATTGTCATATATTACATTGTTGACATGGTGAACATGTGCCAATCGTATGGCCATTTTATGGATGTAGAACATCTGCACACAAGTCACTGGCTACTGCTTGTAAAACATACTTGGTCTCCTTATAGTTCTGTCTTAACCAGCATTTATTGTTGAAATTCATGTGGATAATCTGATATATTTTTAAGCTGTAGTGTTACACTTTTGTAAATATTCTTGCATGTTATTCATACGTGTATGTATATTGACATTACTTTCATGTATTTTCAATTTAGGTTACTGGCAATCATACATATATGTCTACACCTGTATGTTACCTTTGACACATGGGTGTCACATATATGCATTAGTACAAAACACACACTCTCAGCAGTCAGGAAATTTCGAAAAGGTTTTCTTGCGTAGTCGAACACAAATTGCAGCAACTAAAGAATTCAGCAATAAAATCCACTTTAATAGTAAAACTGGAAAACCATAGTTTGAAATCCCAATGCAGCTGTTTGTCTCCCATGGTGTGTAATCATCCTCCTGTGAGTTTTTGCATTCAAGGTTCAAATGAAACAAGTGTTGATTCTGATGAAATCCCCAGTCAGAGGATGAAAGCACTCAATCTGATGGTTTTCCAGTTTTACTATTAAAGTGAATTATATTGCTGAATTCTTTGGTTGCTGCTATGTGTATCTGACTACACAAGAAAACCTTTTCGAGATTTCCTAACTGCTGACAGTGTGTGTTTTGTACTAGTGGTTTTGGTCAACACTGGTCACTCTATTTTGTACATTTATTTAGTCACATATATGCATTCCATTGCATGTTTGTTTGGGTTGTATACACCTACTTGTGTATTTAGCAGCCAATTAGCTATTTTGCTCCAGTACTACTGTTTGTCACTGTGACTGGTTGTTTGCCTTTCATATGCATGGTCAGTTGTTTGGTTCTGTCCTCCACTGGAATTATCTAGTATTCTGACAGACTACTTGGATTTGCATTTATCTATCTAATGTGTACTGTATTCCTTATTTATTACCCTACAACTTACATCTACCATTGATCATATGCATCTAGGTATGTTGTAGTGTGATAGACCACAGGTAGATATGTATTTCCGCATTTCATCTTGGCAGGTAAGCATCTGCAACCTGTTTGACAAGTTTCCATTGCCTATCTTGTGCAGTGTGCTATCTGTGTAACATGTCCATCCTTACTATTTTTTCAACTTTTGTCTTTATTGTGCTGTGGTATTTGTTCTATGGGTATACCTGCTGTGATGGCCTTCTCCTCCTCTTTCCCTATCTAACCTTTCCTTCATTTCTTAAAAAGATAAAAACTGCGACCTATTCCCACCAACAGAAAAGTTGTTTATGCCCCTCTGACTTTTTCTTTGATTTCCTATTACACAATCCCTTCTTTGTGTCCTTCTTTTCCACCCATACAGCACATCTTCTTTTATATCTCCCACTTTCCTTGGGTGTGTGCATTATCTGTGTTCCTCATGCAAGTCCTGTACCCATTGTTAGCTAATGTTAGCTGTGGCAATGTGGCTGTGATTGTCCTTCACCTTTATTAAGTTCTTTTATTAGAAAATGTATTGGTTCCATTGGAATCTGTAAATGAGAGTTAGCATATGTTTGTAATAACAGAGCTATGGTGACATTTTGTAGTTGTCCTTTAGCTTACTGTTATAGATATGTATTTAGACTGTCAGGATGCTTGAATTCTGAGATTCTTTCCATAACTTTGTTAATGTACATCACACTTTGACAGCAATTTTTCATTACGTTTGGATTACTTGCACGTAATGTTCATTGCACTGTTACTACTGAGATACTCCTTTTTGTGCTGAGATATTCTGAGTTCACTGTGGCACCTTTGCATATTGCATTGTTATCCACAACTCTGGCCCTGATATCGGCATAATGTGCCAGATTCCGTGAACTTTATGGAATTCGATCCCTTGTGTTGAACCTAAAAATCGGTTAACAAAAAAAAAAAAAAACACTCACTCCATGAGTGAATATTTGGAAAGTAAGTCTTGATTTTTTTTTTTTAATTTTTGCAAATTTTTATTGTATGGATGGGCATAAATAAGAGACATAGTATCCCGATTGTATGAAATACTTATTATTACTCTATATGTCACATTCACTGTGATCACTGCTCTAACCAACTATCCATCCTCAACTACTTTTTCCCATTTTGCACATGGGGTTGGGGTGTCACTTCAACAGTGACAATCATCTTGAGCCAAGGTTCACACTGCTGGGTGGCTATCCCTGCTGTGGTAGTCCATCTGTATCATTCACTATCACACACAATCACACCTATGGCCAGTTTAGAGTGTCCAGTCCACCTACTGCATGTCGTTGGAATGTAGGAGAAAACCAGAGCATCCAAGGGAAACCCACATGACCACAGGGAGGATGTGCAGACTCCCATCACTGCCCTAACCCTTAGATTAAAATGTATATAATACAGGGAAATAAGCCTGCCAGTGGTGGTCTTTATATATAGGACAATGAAAGGTACACAATTTATAGATCAAAGAATGTAAGCTGTGATGGCCATAAGTAAATATGTGGCTAGGCCAAGGCATGCCTGATTTCAGTATACAATGAATTTAAACAAATGTAGGCACTCGTTATCTAGCAGGAAACAAGCAAATTGCTTTTATACAGAAATTGCTGCTGTTTCATTTATTATGCTGACATCAAAATTAATATGGCTTATTTTACAAAACAACCTTTCCACAGACATCCAATATACAGGAGTAGCATGTATCTCAAGACTGGAAAATTGCCCACATTTTTCCAAGATTAATTTTAGGTAACTTCTTGGTTTTTCAAGTTTATTTTAGTTCATTTTCTTGTTTCTTCAGTGTGGATTTCTATCAGGAGTATCATCTTTAGCGTTTATAACAAATTATGTATATTCTCTTGAGTTGTTTTGTTTGTTGCAAGCTTAGGGATTACAGTGTATAAACCTATATGGCAAAGGGCTAAAACCCTGACTCTGCCCAAAACTGCAGGTTCATAGGTTAGTATTAGGCTAACTGCCCTTGCGAGCCATTTTAAGCCTAGCCAATTAACCCCTGTGAGATTCAAACCCTGTACCTTGTGTTTGTAAGGCAAACACCTTAACTGTTAGGCCACCCTCCCAACCCTGATGAACATCCTTGCAGATCTTGAACCCAGGACCCTATACATTATAGTCACAGTAGTTAACCACCAAGCCATCACAGCAGTAGTGTTAGAACATGTTAGAATAGAGTTGCGGGTGGTGAGGGGATTGGTGGTGAAGATAACAATCATGTGGAGAAAAGGGTGGCTGTTCCAGATAGAAGATATTAGGAGGCATGATCTGCAGGTGTTTATGGTGAGAGAGTGTTTTTTTTCTTTTATTTGATGTAGTGCCAGTTTGGAGAACTTCACAGGGTGCCAGATGACCTAGTTATGGTTCTAAAGATATGGATGAGTTGGTGATACTGGCTAACCCATTCTGGGGAGGGAGGCTGCTGAAACCTGGTGCAGTATTAGTAATAATAGCCTAGTGAGCTGCATGTTACAAGAGGTGTACTGTATGCTTAGGAGGATGCACATGCTGGAAAGTGGAATGCCAGCACACAAAGGCAACCTTTGTGGATTTCCCAAGACTGTCACATGGGGAGGAATTAGGACACACTCCCCAGTAGCAGCAGTATAAAACTACAGCAGTATCATTGATCTACTTGCCAGCCTAGGGAGCAGATTGTGTTGACCCTTGGGGAGGCTAAGACAGGTCTAGTAGACGTGGTGAATGAAGAGAGGAGCTGGGGCAGCCAATGGTCAGTTGTTATCTTGCAAAATGATATTAGTAGTATAATAAAATCATAGAGTATTAACTATGTTTTTTGTCTAATAAAAGGGAAAGATGCACAAAGTCAAATGTCTACCACAGAGTTTAGCATACAGTTCATGCAGATTGCAATAATAGTTGCTGAAGATTTGGGGTTTATGTGACCCTCATGCATAATACTGGGTTAACTGGTAGAAGTACACCACAGAGTTTTCCATTGTTATGATTTCATATAAGAATCTCATAATCAGGGCTCATAACTCAAATAGCCAAGGTTCTGCATTGTGCAAAGGTAAGAATGGCCATTTGTAACCTTGGTAATCCACAAGCACAATGTCTCTGGACAGCGCAAAGCACAACTAGCCTTAGCCAGGATTCAAAAGCAGACTACTACTACCACAGATGTTCTGCAAAGTTCTGGCTGCCAGTGCTTAGCATCATTCCTCTCAATCTCTTAGGATAAGAAATCTGGGCAAAGACAAAACAAATGGGAGGACAAAGGACCCAAATAGGGACAGATTGTAATTATTGCTCTTATAAACTTAGAAAGTTGCTAGAATGATGGCTTTTGAATTAGCGCACGTTTTCTGAAGGACATGACATCTATAACTCAAATGTCTTGTCATTTTTTAATGACTTCAGTTTTCACCAATTTGTTAGAAAAACACAAATTTTATAAATAACAGACTAAAAATGTGATGCAAAAATCAGGACATTATGTGAAAATCTGAACAGTTAAAGGGTATGCTTAATATTGTATGTGGGCCAGCTGTATGAATGCATGTAATGGCTGTGTGGCAAAACCCAGTTACAGTGTAAACTGTTTTCCTGTAATGGGAGTGCTATATTGACAAGGCAGGGCTGGGGAGTTGCAGACAGTTATTCTTTTTGTATTGTGGTTTAACAGACAACTGCTACCTACCCAATCCTCTTTTGTATGCTGTTACACCAGCACTGTTGTGGAGGTACAGTTATATTTCATAATTATATGAAAAATGAGCTCCACAAGCAGCTGACTTTTAATGACTCACTCACATGGGTCTCTGCCATTTGCACATGAGAAAATTGGGTTCCCTATTAGATGATCAAAGGCGCATTCTTTCAAATGTGTCTTGATCGAACTTGAAAGCGCAAACCGGCAAAATACCGAAACGGCATAAAAGCAAATTCTTTCCCTGGGAAAGAAATCACTTGGCCATCTTCAGTATTTTGCCATTTTCGTCACTGTAGTGTGATCTCGGAGTTGGTATATTTAAGAAGGGGGGTGTGGGGGGCACAGCCCCCCACTTTATGTAATGTTTTAAAGTTTTTTTTGTTTTTTTGTTTTTTTTTTGGAAGAGCGATTTTTTTCCCTGGGGAAAAAATTGCTGTTCAGAATGTTTGGGATTGTAAGCTTTCTCTTCTAAATCAGCGTTTGCTTTTCTAAGCATTCACTGATTTAATATAGACCCGAAAACTGGTGTATCACTGGTGCTAATATGTCTGAAAGTGCTTCTGAGTGAAGGATCCTTTAGCCATGAAAGGGAACACACATGCTATGAGAAGGAGCGTTAAAGGCATGCATTATAATCTTTGTAGGATGGGCGTGCTACAGTAGTAAGGAATAATGTCATAATACAACTGTATATGAGGTGGATGAGATATGCAGTGGGGCAATTAAACTCTTATAATTCTGTAGCTCTGGCCAGTATGCTATGTGGTGTGGAAATTCTACCCATTAATAACCCTGCCTTGGCATATGTGCTGGATGTCATCTTACCAGTTGAATATGATACATATATGCAGGTGGTTATTTGCTTGCGTTTTTATAAAAAAACTTCATTATGGATCATGGGCAGTGCAGACAGCAGGAATGCATAGCAAATGCAATCATTACAATACAAGTATTAAGGTATATTTTATTTGCTTTGTGCTGCTATTCAGAGTCCTTGCCAGAGCCATACTAAATAATACTGACCTGATTTATTATACTTCATAAAAATCTGTCAGCCTTAAGACTGTCAAAAACTCACAACAGTCTAAAACTTTTATAACTGACTTGTATTCCCCATGTACTTCATTTATTATTTGTTTAGCTACATGCAGAGAATGTGGTTGTTTCTATATAGGTAAATCAGCAAGAAAATTAAAGGAGAGGATTACTGAGTATAACTCCGAAATACATAGGCATATTTTGACCAATGCTTTGGCAAAACATATATTGGAGACTGGTATGCAGCATGAGTTTGTTTTTAGAGTAATTGAGATGATTCCAAAGAATCCTAAAGGTGGGGACACTAATAATGAATTAGAAGTAAAAGAATATAATTGAGTTATTCGCACGCAAGTGGATTATTTTCCGGGTGTCAATAAGCAGGTTAGCATTAAACCAATATTGAAGCACAAACAATTATTATTAAAGTAACAAAGGAGAAACTGAAAAGAACAAAAGATCCAGATCACCCATCACAGACATGAATGATTCAATTCCAAAATAAATCGAGAAAGGGCTGAAAACCAATCTTTATTCACCAAACAAAACTAAAAAACAAAAGTAAAGGACAAGGACCAGGGCTTACGCCTTCGAAATTTCAGTAAGTTATCAAAATCGAAAATAAGTAAAGTAAAAGGAGCTTTAAAATAAGCATTTGCTAATTAGTCACATGCTCCTATTTATATTTAGTAACAATGAAATGACACCTGAAAAGTAAAAATTACTTTTGACTTATAAAAACACATTTCAAACCTTGACACATAAAAAAAAAAAAAAAAAACATGCAGTCAAAAAAAAACTGTATATACAACACACTGCCACATTTAATAGTGATAGTGAAATCAAGACAAGAGCCGTTTGGTGAATAAAGATTGGTTTTCAGCCCATATTCTACTGGAATTATTTGAATCATTGTCTCTACGGGTGATCTGGGACGTTTATTATTAAAGTAAACATTCTTTTTATTTTTTTTTTATTTTTTTTTATTTAGCTAGAAAAAAGCTTAGGCTAGAGATGCCTTTATGTAAGAAAAATAGCATTTTTATGCATGATTACATTTTTATCTATGATTTTATTTATTGGCTGTCTTTAACTGATTGTATTTTTCTATTGGCTGGTTTTATTTAAATCTGGTTTGTGATTTATGTTTCATTACACTAGTGAAGGATCTGTTTATCTGAAAGCTTTGTCGTTTGTTATTTAATAAAGGTTTTCACATTATAGCATTACGGAGTCCTTTCTGTGGTGTTTTACATCTTGGATTTTGGTTCATGACTCAATTTTACCATAGTTGCAGCCCTGTGTATTTTTTTATTCCACATTTGCCTGCCAGCTATCAGTCTTGTCTGACTAGTTTTGGACTAATTTGTTCTTTAGTGGGACAAGTACTATCAGATGTCATTATGAAAGAATAGTTAATTTTGTGTGGTCATTTTCTGCCAGTAGCCTTAGAATTCAACTTCACCCCCCCCCCAACAGTCTGTCGGCATTTAAAAATGAACTCAAGTTATCCTAAGCAGTGATGCCTATTCAGCAGTCATAACTTCTTTCTTCCTTTGCCCTGGTGAATCAGAAGAATTTTCTAACTTAAGTCCCTAATCCCAGTGCTCACAAATCTGACATGTTTACCAGTGAGGTATGGATCCACAATATGGGCCTTTGAAGGACATACACATAGGAGTATGTGGTAACCTCTGACTTAGTGCTCTGCACAGCTTGGTATACCTGAGGACAGGTCATGACCCATGCTCATGGTGCACTTTATGTATGCCATTTCTAGGTCTCTTTCTCCCTGAGATGCGTAGGTTAACAATAAACTCTCACTCCCCTTAGTGACTTTTCCAATGCATGAATCATCACATAAGCCTCAGACATACTGATAGTAGTCATGTTTTTATCCCTTTACACAGTGTAACAGATTAGCATTTACAGCAATACAGCTGAAAATATAATAAAAGAAAACCACATTTCCATATAATTAAAATAGTTTCTGAATAACTGTTTTTAAATCAAATGCATAGGTTCATAAGTTCAAAGGTGAGTACTAGGTAAATGGCCCTGGGGCCTTTACAAGCCTAGCCATGGGATTACCCTGGCATAGTGCCACCCAACCTTAGTTCCCATGCCTCTGTTGTGTAGAGCCACTGGTTTGTCCCTGGGATGAATTTTCTGTTTCCATCAACTCATCAAGATTTCTCTTGAAGAGGGTAAGCGAGGTGTTCTGCTTGACATGTATGGGAAGCCTGTTCCATAGCGTAGGCAGTCTCTGGGTTATGAACCTGTCCCTCCAGCATGTTCTGTTAATTGTGGTAATGAGGTTAAGATCTCTGGAGCATGTGGTGTGGAGAGATTGGGATTTATTTAGATGTAGCATTTCTAACACAACTGGGTCAGACGTGGCTTTATAAGTCAAGCAGAGATCCCCTCTAAGTAGGCGATATGAGACAGAGAATAGTTGGAGTTTTTTGAGTCTGCCCATATAGGACAAGTGTTTAAGGCCTAGGATCCTCTTTGTGAGGTACTTTTGCGGCCTCTCCAGTTGTTGTAGGTGTCTAGTGAGGTAAATGCCAAATGGGGTATTGTACTTGATGATTGGCCTAATGAGGGAAGAGTAGAGGGAGACAATGACCTCTTTCTTCCTGGATGCAAAACCCTTAGTAATGAGATGTGCCACATAGAAGGACTTTCTGACCAGAGTGGCAATGTTGTGATCAAAAGATAGGTTGCTGTCAACCTGTGTTCCCAGATCTCTTATAACGCCTTCTGTGTTCAGTGGACTACCATCAATGTGGTAATTCAGGGGAACCGGGTTTTTCCTAAAGGCGATGACTACACATTTTTTGGCATTGAACTTAAGGCCATGTTTCTGATACCAGTCGTTGATCTGTGAGGCCATTCTGTAGGATGTCAACATCACTTGGGGAGTTAATAATCGCTCCCAACTTGCAATTGTCTGCGAACTTTGTCAGCCAGAGTCCCTTCATGTTGGCCTGGACATCAGAGAACTAGATACCAAACAGGAAAGGACCCAGGACCGAACCCTCTGGGACTCCACACGTGACTAATCCACAGTCTGACTTGGAGTCAGCTACTTTCACACTGTGGGTTCTACCTGTGAACCAGTTTGTAACCCACCTAGTGATATAGGGGCTCATGCCAAGCTTAGTGAGTTTTTCTGCAATTCCTGAGTAGGGAATGGTATCAAAAGTCTTAGCCAGATCTTGCCTTCATCCAAAGCTCTGGTGAGTGACTCAAAGACGTCGACCAAGTTGAGCAGGCATGATCTACCCTTCACAAAACCAAGTTGTGTAGGATCCAGAGTTTGTAGATTCCCTATATCCTTGTTTATTTGGTCCATGATGATATGTTCCATAGCTTTCCATATCAGACTCATCAGGCTAATGGGGCAATAGTTCCCCAGGGTCTGTAGTCCCTCCTCCTTTGTGGAGAGGGATAACTGTAGCAGTGTGCCATTTGGTTGGGACAAAGCCTGAGGTGAGGCTGTGATCGAGCAGGGCACACAGGTGAGGTGCCAGTTCACTATGTAGTTCATGTAGAACACAACCAGGGATATTTTCAGGTCTCATAGAAGCTGTATTCTTGGCCTTGGACAGTGCTGTTTTAACCTGTACAGCAGTAATACTGGGTGTCTGGCAATCTACTGGTATTGTGATTGGTCCTTGGGTGGGGTGGGGTAAAGTTGGCACTGAATCTGTCGGCCAGTATACTGGCAATATCTGTTGGCTCTGTATAGGAGGTATCATTGTGCAGTAGCTCAGAGCAAATCTGGGTATTGCCGTGGAGAATCTTTACATAACTATAGAAGGCCTTGTGGTTGTCTTTACTATATGATGCAATTCTGTATTCATACCTAGCTTTAGAGGATTTGATGTGGGATCTCAACTTTTTGCTGAGGCAGATAAGGGAGTTTTTCCAGGCTTGGGACTTCACCTTATTCCACATCAGTTTCCTCCTTCTGTTGTACAGTTTGTTTATGGCAGGGGACCACCAGATTGGCTTCCTTTTTTTGGAGGAGAGTGTCTTGGTTCTATTGGGTATGGCGAGATCCATGCATTTGTATACATGTTCATACAGTGCATTGGTGTATGATTCTGCAGTCACACAACTATTCTCCAGTTGCATGGGTGTCATGAAATTAGCCACCTCTGTTTTTAGGATCCCAAAGTTAGCTCTGGAGAAGTTTTTCATGGTGGTTACCTTTGCTGGGGAGGTGGGGGGGGTGTGGATTTCCAAGGTGATTAGTTTGTGGTCAGATCTAACCAGGGAGTAGCTGGCTATTGGTGTAGAGCAATGGTCGCCCATGTTAGTAATGACCAGGTCAAGGATGTTGCTATCTCTAGTGGGGGGAAGAACGAGCTGGTCCAGGGCATTGGAATTAATGAACTCCAGGAAATGTTGGGCAAGTGTATTGGTACATGAGTAGTTTACCAAGTTAATGGAGAAGTAGTTGAAGTTGCCTAGTAACAGAGTGTTAGGTTGCACCCTAATATTCTCCAGGGTGCTTAGGAAAGTGGAATGCAAGTCTTGGGACATGGTTGGGGACCTATAGCAGGCTACGACCTGAATCGCTGTCTTACCCAATGTTAGCTGCACCTGAAATATCTCTCATGCTTTATGTCAGGCTTCCAGTCTGGAGGTGTATGCATCCTTTATGAATATAGAAACACCACTGCCATTGGAGCTTCAGTCTAAGTTCTGGGGTCAAAAGGTGTGTAATGAGTTATAACCTGGTAGTGCAGGGGTGCTTTCTGCTGCTTTGAACCAGGTCTCTGTTACAGCACAAATGTTGATGTTCTCCATTTTAAAGAGTGCCTCGAGTGAGTGCATTTTGAGATTTAGACTTCTAGCATTGAGCAACATTACCCTCAGATTGCATTTGTTTGCAGCTGTTATGGTGGTAATTTGGTCTTTGGAACACCACCTAAAAAAGGCACTATAGGGGTGGCAAGAGCCTTGGCCAGTATCCAGAAGCACAGGGGTGACAGATGCAGATCATCTCTGGCAAAGCATCAAGGTCTATCAATCATGTTATTCCAGGCAGATGGATACTGGACCCCCTTAGAATGACACCAGAAATGTAGTCAGTTGTTGAAATCAGTCATTTTCTGCTTGTCCTGTGGTATCATTCTGGGTTATGGTAGGATCTTACTCAGGGCTAGGGTCATTCCCACCTGAACTATATAATCCAAGAGTTCTATCATATCTGTTTTCATGTAGTTCAGGGAGGTACATCTGAGGTCATTCACACCCACATGTACAATGACACAGTCATATCTATATCCATTGTTGAGCGAACTGAGTGCATGCATTATGTGTCGGATCCTGGCACCTGACAGGCAGCTGACTGCTACTTTCTCCTTATTCAACCTAGTGAGTGGGACATCAGTGTGCCTCACTATCGAGTCACCTATGACTAGTGTTGGGCATGCTGTTTTGCCTTAGGGGCTTTGGTTGAGTGGCACAATGTTTAGGAGAGTTATGTGTCTCATGAATAGTGTTGTTTTGTGCTGATCAAGTGCGTTTCTGCCTTGGAGGTCTCTGCTAGTTGGGTAGATTTTTATTGAGATCCTCTGTGAAGGTGTGTGGTTTGTGTTTTTATGTGAAGGCAGTGTGTTCCAGAGGGCTATGTGCTCCATGTGGTGTGGTGCAAGTGTTGACCTTCTACTCTTGACCAGCTATTCCCATCTTGGTTGGAGAGTGTGTGGCTTCCAGTTTGGATATATAAGTGCATCTCTCGCAAGTCCGAGTGATGGAAGTTAAGAGGAGAGGGATGTCGGTGTACATGAGGCAGTTGCTACCTTGCCTCAGGATGCCCAAGTTCACCAGGTTAATAGGAGAAAGCACAGGGAACTGACCTTAAGACATACCTGGTGGGGTCGGCATTGATAATAAGTACTAGATCTGTTTCCTTGTAGAACATTTAGTGCTAGTAGTACTTGTGTGCTATAATAATTGCTACAAGAAGTCTGGTAAAGTGCTAGACTAATAAGCTAGTATAAGTGCAGGACAGGAGAGAACTAGTAGATCTAAGGGAAAAATTGAAGAGCAGGCTCTGGCATCACTAGGAAGCTTTCAAACAGACCTGGATACAGCAAGTTTGTATCTGGACTAGACTAGTTACAGGAAAGGCGGGAAACAAGAGCAAATGTGGGTTTTTAAACCGGAAAGTTGAGAGAGATGGAAAAACTGTCCAAACGGCCAATAAACTACAATTTCTGCACCAGGAACCACTTCTCTTGTGGTAGATATGTTACCCAGTGCTTACCACTCCCACTTGTAAGCTAGAAGACTTCCCTCCAACACAGAAAGGGTTAAGGGGCTCAGAAGCTTACAGTCTTGGACACAGCAAATCTGTATCTGGACTAGACTAGTTACAGGAAAGGGG